>NC_079379.1:10119275-10251775 GCF_021018895.1 Seriola aureovittata
GCCAGGACTAATACGAGTCATTTTATAACAGCACTGCGTTTCTTAGTGCTCTTATTTTATTTCATTTTAAGATCGGTTTTAAGTACTGTGAATCTTAACAAAAAACATTTGTCAAAGAGAAGTACCTTTCACTACAACCGATAATTCACAGGCAGGAAGCTTGTCTGTAGTGAAAAACCTGTTTGAAAACGATTTTATTTGTTTACCACAAAACGACCTAATGTGAGTGTCATCTTATGTAATACAAAACATATATTGTGTATATTGTGATATGTACAAAATTGGAATGGAACGACAGGAAATCCTCTTTTTGGTTAATCTGGCAAATTAAATACTTCACTGCGTCAATGGAAACATTACTTAAGGAAAAATGACAACATTGATGAAAGCGTGACATAACACACCCAGAGATATTAAAGGCATAAATAACTTAATCCCTGAACGCCCACCTCTACTGCTTACCATTTAAATTATTATCTTTTTTTTTAAATGTGTGAAAAAAGCATAGCATGTCTAAAAGGTTGACAGCAGCTTACTTGGACTGGTATGAGTAAGCAGGAACATGGTCGGCAGCGCTGTCCACCTGGATCTGTTGCTGCTGGCCAGCCACCTCCTGTGATGAGGGAGCCACTGTCTGGGGGGAGGCGTCCGTCACCACTCCCTGAGGACACACACGGGAGGAAATGTGTCAGCTCCGAACTCTAACAAGCATCTCCCTGCAGTGCTTGTAACATCCTGCTGAAAAGTACAGTATGTGACTGTATAGAGTAAAAGTCTTCTTCTGTCTACTCTGTACACACTGTAAATTTGTACCACTGCGTGTCTATCCGTCCTGGAAGAAGGAACCGTCCTCTGTTGCTCTTCCTGCTGTTTTCTCTATGCTGTAATAGATGAGTATTTCTTACAACCGCAGAAATGTTTTTAAAATATTTTTAACCTTGAACTAATTCTTTAAGTTGTCAACATATGCATATGTCCAGATTGCATCCAAAGAAATGCATATAATAATAATTTCTAAATGCCATACAATGAAATTACAGTCTTGAATTTAAATAGTTTAATTTATTTCTGCACTAAAAAAAATATAAAGAATATTTGTTTTTAATCTAATAATTAAGCAGCGGAAACATATAAGATATATATTAGGAACGACATTTTAAAGTAGAAACAAAACCGAACGGAGAAAAAAACGATTTGGTGGTTTGACATTGCATAGGGATTTATGTATGGTAATCAAATTTACTATAAGATACGAAAGAACAAAATGTGCTATAATGCTCATGGAGTTTCACCTCTATGTCTGTGGTGAAAAGACTGGAAAAGGATGGCTGTGTGCACTGAATTCATCACAACAGCCTCTTAGCCTTTTTATGTGTTGAGCATCACCAATAGCCCCCATCACTGTGTCATCTCAATCACCTTTAACAAGCTCTCAAGGATACTCCTCCTTGTCCATACATCAGCCCTCCAGACACTGGCTGATACGGTGATATACGCCCTGCTGCTGACGCTGGCATTGAGAGGACGACGGTGAGGATGAAATAGGTAAGAGACGCCGGGGGCTACACTACAACTACATCTCTCTCCCCTGTCCAACTCCTTCATGAAGAAGACTGCAACTTTCTGAGGAGGGGGGAGGAACGACTAATGGGTCTGTCAGGGGAAACTGTCATTGTCCGTGGCTGGTGGGCTAACCAGAGCTCCATGGCTGACGGATGTGTGTGTGTTCCAGCTACCTACCAGCCCGAACCGGCTGTGTGTGTGGGGGGGAGGGGAGGGAGAGAGAGAAAGAGAGAGAGAGACAGCACCGCCGGCACTGTGTCTCACTTCAGCTCCTGTCATCTGATACACGACTGATAGTCCATCTGAATACGACCGCACTGTCAGCCGCCAGACAGCCAGCCTGCTCTCCTCGCCGGCCGGCCTGCCTGCCTGCCTGCCTGCCTACCTGCCTGCCTGCCTGCCTGCTTTCCACGTTCATCATTTCTCAGGCTGGGCTGCCCGAACCTGCCAGGAGCTCAGACAGCCGCCGAAGAAGTGACAAAGCCTGCACTGCACTTCAAATGTCTTTCGCAAATACTATAAAACTTCTGACTCATTTAGCTTTGCTTGCAGTTTTCATCCTTGTTATTTGCTGGTGGTGCAAGGCTATTTGTTTGGAGAGAATAAGAGCAATTTACGGCACGCTTCAAATGTAATCTGTCTATTTAATGACTGCTCAGGTCTGTTGTGGTGAGCAGCATTTAGAAATGGTGGAGTGAGTGCTTGTGAGTGTAAGTGTGTGAGCTGTCAGCAGTAATGATGTCCTCCTCCTCAGGGTTAATATCAGACTTTTTAAACAGATAACTAACAGATATCTGTAAATAGCAGATTCTGGATTATTGGGAAGCACCATGTGCATGTGTGTGGGTCTTACTTCGACAGGGACGGCTGTTGGAGGCACAGGAGTGTACTGGGGAATGTAGGTCCCTTGCATAGGCGCCGCGGCAGCTGCAGCAGTCATGTACTGAAACACAAACAAAAGACACACATCAAAGGCCTTGCACATGAAAATTCCTGCTACACACATTAGAGCACCAAATCCCAATCCAATATTAGACAAGAAACGCTTTTCAAACACTGATATTACAATTCCCTGCAAGTCTCTTTCAGTGCAATTATCCCCGGAGCCATCGGGAATGGGAGCTTGCTGTGCCCTCAGCATCCTTTGGAGGGCGCTAAGAGAATATGTGTGCACGGTCAGCAGAGCAGAGCAGAGCAGAGGAGAGGAGAGTGTGTGAGACAGACAGAGGGGAAGGAGGAAGAGATGTCCTGCTGTTCCACCAAGACTTCACAAGCAGGCAATTGCACCAGGCCACAGCTGAGAAGAAGATAAAAAATTTAAAAAAGAAAAAGAAAAAGAAAGCTGAAGGGAAAAGGAAAGAGAGGGAGAGAGAGAGAGAGGAAAGAGAAAACAGGAGGTCTGTTTTCTGTGGCCTATATTCCTTTCGTCATGCCTGCTCTGGCTCTTAACTGGATGCTAGCTTGCTCCATGAAGGCCATTTTACAGATGTGACACAGGTTCGGTTACATGACAGCCATGGGGCTTTCACATGCAATATGAATGAAGACACGGCACTTTTCTCTGAGGCTTTTTCTGGGACTTGCTGTGAAAGTATGGTGTGTGTGTGTGTGTGTGTGTGTGTGTGTGTGTGTGTGTGTGTGTGCGTGCGTGCGTGCGTATGTGTGATGATGAACATGTGTGCCAGTATGAGCCTGATTTGCCAGTGTGTGTGCTTCTTTTTAATTAGCACATGCCTGTGCATAAAAGATGACTTATCACTATTTGTCCGTCCAACTGTGCATGTGGATGTATGTGTTCTCCTGTGTGCAGCTGTGTGTTGGGAACATTGAGTCTGTGCATGTGCATGTGTCTGTGTGTGTGTGTGTGTGTGTGTGTGCGTCTAAGTGTGAGAAAGACAAACAAAGACAAAGAAGCTTGGAACGATAATGCTGCAGTACAGCGCCAACGGATGTGATCCCAGATAAAAGCCACCGGGCTGCCTCTCCGCCTCTCCTCATCTTCCTGCTGCTTTTCCGGACCAAGGAAAAAGAGAAGTACGATCCCTTTCTTTCTGTCTTATTTTTTTCCTTTGCCTCTCAGTCCCCCTGCCAGTGCTAAAAAGCGTGGCGGCAATATGCAGTAGGAGGCAGTAATGGAGGGGTTGTGCCGGGCTGCGGAGCCTTTCTTGGCTGTGGGCCCGGCGGTGCTGGTGAAGTGTCATTACCGGCAGCGTTGCTAATGGATCGGGTACGGCTCCACCGCTCACCGCTAATGAGAGCAGCTAAAGGCCATGGACATGGGTGATTAACTCCCCCACCGTCGCTACACATGGCTAGGAGGATGCCCTGGGATGGATGCTTGTGTGCGTTCGTATGTGAGTGTGACTGTGTGGGTATGTGCGTGTGAATTTAAGGTTATCACACCTTCAGGGCTGTGACACTCAGGACGGGGCGAGGCAGCATATCCAGACTTCCTGACACATTACCACATTACCTCTCTGTGTCATCCCTTCTTCCCCCTCACCTTCCTGTCACCCCCCCCCCCCCTCTCTCAGCCCTCTATCGTCTAAAAGGGCCTATCAGATTGTTGAAGTGACCTTCTCCCTGGTGAATCTAAACCATGCATACCAATTTTCTTCGTGACTTTTTGTCTTCGTCTCCCCTTCCCATTAACTTATTCAGGCAACTCACCTGTGAGGGCTGCATGAAAGCAAATGAAGGGAAGCAGGAGATAATTAGCAATATCAAAATCTCCCTGTCAAAGGAGAATGTCCATTTGAAATGTTATATTTCTCTGCAGGACTGCAAAAGGAATTTAAATTAGATTTAACAGGAAAATTTAATAAGATAAGATTTTTTCGTCTACCATAACCATTAGTTAACCTATTTAATGTGGCAGGTCGAGCAGGGCACATTTCTGCACTCGCTGCTGTGGCAAGTCACAAGGATGTCAAGTCTAGCTACAGTGAATTGGGTTGCTATGGTGATGGAGATGATTTTTGTCCAATTTCAACTCTTAATACTTTCCTGTCCATAGTCAGGGGACAGGTTTGGGCAATATAAAGCATCCCTAATTGGCAATAAATGGTGTTTCACTCTTGCAGTTCACACACACACACAGCTGCACATACACATCTATGCACATGCACGCACACACACACACACACACCTGCGCCTGAAGCAGATGGCGTGTGTGTATGTTTGATGAACGGGAAGACTGAATAGTTCCTTAACGAGGCTGGTGTGAGTAGGCTCCCTAAGTTTCTTCTCTATCCTCACTCTCCATGACATACACCTATAACTACAGTATAAAGTCAGACCGCATTGCAGCGATGCCAGGATGAAAATCCATAGAATAGACAGAGCCGCTCTGGTACCACAGTGGTTTGGGCCTCTGCACCACAGTGAAGTATAAGATGCAATATATGTTTGGTGGGTACAAGGGTGATGGGGCAGTTTAAATTTCTGCAATCAGCTTTCCACATCAACGAGAATTTCTGGCACTGGTGGAATGTAGCACAGCAGGTTAGCATGCTTAAATGTCCAAATAAATCATCACCCTCTCTGTCTGTCATTGAAGTCCCCACATCTATCTATCTATCCCCTCTGTGTTGACATGCTGTTCTGTCGCATCGTCAGCAAGGCGGAGGATAACAGTTGGTCAAGGCAAGAGCATCCAGCTATTCAGTGTAGGTTATTAATGGCAGAGCAGCGTGGGGATGGGCTCTGATGACTATTGATCTTAGCAGTGGGGATCCAACACGAAGGGAACTATTGGAGATGCACACCGGAGGCTGTGAATCATAGTGCTGTACCACTTCACCATGAAAAAAAAAAAAACCTCCATATCTTGGCCCCTAGGCTTTGTTAGCACTCTGCCTGAAGAGATTTACACTGGCAAAATCAGTGTCATCTGTTAAATCACTTCTAATATTTACTATTTCAGTATTAAAGGTACCTTGTACAGTTTTCGAGTGGGTTCATAAACACTGATATACAGGTGACAGTAATGCACCGAAACTAACGCAGCAAAAGGCAGGAAAGTCCGAAATGTCCAAAAAAAAGTCTTTGGTCTTTGCATTACATTCATTATTATGAATGTAATGAAATGCCTTCAACATGTGGTGTGTAATACTGAATATAAATCTAACTGTTTGATGATAAGCAGTCCCTCTCTTAGTCTAATAGTCGAGCTCAAGTTCAAGGTATTTTTAAAGCTGTATTAATTGATGTCTTTAGCCACTTAAGAGCAGAGGAACAAGCTGTAAGCACTGACATATAATCAACCTAAAATTTGATATGGTTAATGTGTGAGCAAACAGTTTCCTATTTACAGTCCATTACTCGCTCTCCTTTCAGCTCTATCCTGTTTTGGTCTCGAACTCTTGATTGAAATAAACAGCTCTTTGGGTGCAAAATGCCCCACTACATTCACCAGCGTGCACCTGGTTTAATAATATCTGCTGCTGCTGGAAATGAATGAAAATGGCGAGACAGAACTAAAATAGTAACAGGGGTAAAATCAAAGCAATGAGCTGAAAGACAATAAAATGCTCTGAAGAGTTGAAGGGAAGAGTCGGATGACAATTGTCTGTGGGTTTGTCACAGTGATTGACACCTTTCACATTACACAAATTTATTTGAGTCATTTTTTGTTTTTTTTAAATATTGATTGGTGCAGCTTTAAGTAAAGCCAAAATACAAAGGTCTGCCTTCAGGAACCCAAATTAGGCAGTGCACACTCACTCTGTGCCATGGAACATGAATGTATAAGCCTGAAATGTCATTACTGCTGTAGTTCTTTATTATTTCAGGCACAAGGTCTGAGTGCACTCGAGCCTCGGCTGCATACCAACTGAGAAAATACAATCTGAATTCAGAATTAAGTTCTTATTTCACAAGACAAACTTTAAATTAAGCACACGAATTTCAATATCAGAGGAATAAAACTTATTCAAGAGTGGCCAGTTCTTGCACCAGAGTTCTTGGCTACAGGCCCTTAAACGCATTCAAAATGCAAAATTTAAAAATGCCATAAAAGGTTGGTCCTCCCTGAACAATTACTTTCAAGGTCCTGCAAAGACCTGACTGCTCGCTGGTACCAGGACTCACCCAGGTGTCAACATGTGTTACTGCTCGAATGTGAAGCAACAAGAGAAGAGAGTACACACTCAGTCAACTTCCCTGGGTGAGTAAAGGTTAAATATAGCCATGCACAGTTATGGAAATGCAGAACAACATGCTGCACTTAGGCTTCCCCATAGAAGACCAAGGGAAACAGCCCAGATAATAGAGGAAAGCGCTTCACACAAATCTGTCTTCCAGGGACACAGAAGCTGTCAATCATCTCTGTCACCATGACAACAGAGACCTGGGTTATACATGGCATGACAGGAATAGGATGGAGAACACAGAGGGAAGGTCACCTCTTGTCATGTCAAACACTATGTCGCTCACACACGCAGACTCTGACATACAGTATGTGAAAACACATACACACAGACACAGACACTAAAATGACAAACACTGCATGGGCACAGCCACACGTGCACAGCAACTAACAGGGAAGAGCGAACACAAGAGCGTGACAGATAGACTCCTGTTAAGTGGTGAGAGCTGTAACATAGTAAATAAATCAGTAACAGAGCAATATGCACCAAACATGGTCAAATAAATCAGCGAGGAGCACGGATGGCATGTTTATGTGTGCAATCCATAAACAGTGAGCCCGAGGTTCTTTTGCATTCTGTACTCAAGTTGTTCAACACAGACAAACTGACTGGGCTGGGTGACTACAGCAGTTGTTGAAAACACGGCATTTTCTGGTGAAGCAGCTAAATTCCAAAGCAGTGACCATCAGACGGCACCGTATCCACGCTTCCTCATTACGAGGGGAGGTTTGCCTTCCTGCTCCCTTTTAACGGGGCAAACCCTCTCCGTGCCGATCCACGCTGTCAACAGCGCAAAATAACACAGCGTTCTCGGAAAGCTATGGTCACCGCACCAGTGTCGCAGCTTTGGGGCGGATCGGGAACATTTGGTTCTTTTCTTGGAGAGAAGAAGAAAGCCACAGCCATACACAAACAGCCGCAGAGAGCCCTGGAACAGCCAAGAGTATTCTGAGGTGTGGCTTTCTCCTTCAGTGGCCAGAGGCAGTCGTGATAAGTTGTTGACTTTGGAGACGCTGCTCATGGCAGGTGCTCGTCTGTGGCAAAAGGTTGCGTCACGTGACCAGCGGGGGCAATCAAAACAACTTCACCACATGCGTGTACGCTTGAGGAATGTGCTCTGAGAATATGTGGTGTCAAGTCCAGTTTACTACACGGATAGTTACAGATGCTGGTTCCTAACCCCTCTTTTAACAGGCTTTCTCAATCAGGCAGTATGAAAGGGCTTTCACATCTGGCTTAAGAATCAGCTTTATAGGAAACATGTCTCAATTCCCAGAGATGATCAAGTGTGGCATGCCGTGTGTGCAGCTCAGCCATAGAAAAGTTATGCTACACAGCACATTGCCTCGGGAAAGCTAAGCAGGCAGAAAGGGGAGAGGCAGAGAGAGTAAACCAGAAGTGAAAAAAGGAGAGAGTGTCTTAACCCATTTTCTCCTATAATACAACCCATCAAACATCAGAAGCCATCATCATAGATTAGCCTGTCTCTAATCCTGGTTGTTAGCACAGCTGGGGCAGATTAGGGAGGGGGCATTCCTGACAGAGCCAACATGGCGTCACAGTCGCTGACAGCTCACCTGGAAACACATGGGTAACTGTACAATACAGCACTGTTTCAATCATACACACTCACACAAACACACACACACACACACACACACACACACACAAACACAGATCAAAGGTAGTGCTGGAGCAAAGCTTGCCTGCCCCCGGGCAGAAGGGTTAGGGCAGGAAGTCAGGCTTCAGAACTGTGTGACACCTCTAAGTCGACTTGATCCTGAAACAGGGGGGAGTTCCTGGTTTAGGGGCTGGTGACTGTAAGCGTGCGTGCGTGTGTGGAATAAAGAAAAGTAATGGAGTGATAGATTTGATGTGTGATTTAGAGAGTGAGGGAGACAGAAAGTGTGAGAGAGAAACAGAAATTAAAGGGTGAAAGTGAGGAAGGTGGAGAACAGAGGGCCCTGTCCCACTGTTAAGCTTCACAGGAAATCTGTTTAATGTGGAAGATCAGGGAGGAAATATGCTCTCTCAGTGTCTGGCAGTGAATGCATGCAGTGTAAAACAAATGATACGGCAGCTCCATGGCAGAGCACATGTGGCGACAGCCTAAGAACGTTTGGCTTTCTTGAAAAGGAAATGTAAAATCCACCTTTTACTCAATGTGTACTTTGTTTCGGAACTAAATGAACAATGTTCCCCAAAGATAAAAGGCCTCCACTCGGTCCTCCTGACCCATACCTGCAGTGTAATAGACACCTGCCGGTTTCTTTCTCAACTCTTAAGAGTGGATGTATGCTTTCAAATGTTTTGCCTTGCTGGAGTGGTATAATGAAAACAGCAAAGCAGCTAGCGGCATTTATAGTTGACATGTATGTGAATGGATTTTTTGGCCGACCCTGAAAAAATCTCAAATCATGTCAGTGACATTATAATGAAACTGGTTAGTGTGCTTCTCATATTAATGATAAAATAACAAAATATTTATAAATGCTTCATAAATTACATAAAATTGCATCCAGTTTTACGGATAGAGAACTCATTTAATGTTAATGATAATATTGTATTTGCATCTTCCCTGAAAAGAGTACTGTCCTTTATTGCCTTGACTGCGTGATTAATAGACCTCACTGTTTCGGGTCAAGTTTGAAGACAAGAGTTAGCAAATGTGAAACTATTAAAAACCGCCGGATAACAAAACAATGAGATGCTGTAAACAAGCGTAAACAAATCAACCTGGACGTTCTCTCATCTGGATTATAGCCACTATTCAGGTTTGTGTTTGCGTGTTTTGTGTAACATACAGTACGTGGTTGAATGTAGCACAGCGAGGAGTACTCACACTTCCTGTAGTGCCCAGGGACAGATGGTTCATCTGCTGGGTGAGAGGGCCCATCATGCTGGCAGGCTGCATGGACATAGTGTGGTCCATGGCTGGCGTGATCACTGCACCCTGGTGGAACAAGGGAAAAGACAAAGAGAAGGTGAGATGAAATGAGGAAAAGAAGACAGGATATAGGTTTTGTATATTTTTGTTTACATCAATTCTGATTCCCACTAGCTTCTGAAAAGTGGTTGCCAGTCCTCTTGCTGACAAAGCAAAATATAAAAAGTGATGATAAAAAAAAAAGCAAAAGGCCATAGGGCACAAAACATAAATATCAGACAAATATGTGAATTGATTTCACAAGTGAAAGGAGGTATATAAATATAAATATAAACTTTATAGAAAAGTTTATAGAAAAGGGGATAAGGAGTAATGGAGGACAGAGTCTTGGGGTGCTGGTGGTCTGGGTTAACATTGATGAAGCAGGAAGCAGGGAGGTGAAGAAAGGTGAACAAGAGAGAGATAGTAAGCGGGGGGGGGATAAACACTGTGGAAGAGACAGAATCATAGAAAACAAAAGTAATGAAAAGAAGAGAGGAAGATAGAAAGGTGGTGCTCAGGCAGGGGTGACATGAGGACAACAGAGCCAGAGAAGAAGAAGGAAAGAGGGACAGTGTCAATAAACAGCAACTGAACACAGGGACATTTTCAAGATCAATACACACCATTGTCTTTGGTCCATCAAAATGGTCAATATCTGCTGCTGATGTATCAACAATATGGGTTTGTGCGGTTTATTGATTGCTGAGAGAGGATGCTTTCTCTCCCTCCCTGTCTCTAACTCACTCACTCACTCAAACTCGAGCGTCTCCTCTTGCTATAAAGCGCGGCATGTTTTCCCTAACGGGAGGATGAGAACGCTAGAAGCTTCTTTTTCACGGTGCAGTGGAACATGAGGGAAAGTGATGAAACCATTGTTGCTCTTTCATCCCTTGTCATGATAGCTCCATTTCCCTAGCACTGAAGCCTCGGGAGGAACGCGCTAAAAAACCAAGCCCTTTTCCTCTGCTCGGCTCGCCTCTCTTCTCACTTTGTGTGTGTGTGTGTGTGTGTGTGTGTGTGTGTGTGTGTGTGTGTGTGTGTGTGTACTGTTTGTGTGTCTATGTGTGTTTGCGGGTTACCCTGCAACACACTGTGTGCAACAGCAATTGTGCATGAGTGTGAAAGAGAGTGACAGTGTGTGTGTGCATGTATAAGAGCGTGCAACTCCCGATGGTGTGTGTTTGCGAGCGTGTGCACGCGTGTGTGCGCCCCACTGGTGACTCTGTGTGGGCCTATTGGAGAACAAACTGTGCAGACACAGCCTGTCAGAATCGCTCTGCTTGTCTACTCCCTGCATTCACAACACAGTCAGCTAACGCTCTCTCCTCCCTCCTCCCCTCCCTTCCTGTCTCCCTCCCTCTCGCACTCGATATGCAAGCTTCATGTGATCCTTCCCCGAGTTACACCTCCACACAAAAAGAAAGAAACTGGGTGGAATGCTAAGATCAATGGTGGAAGAAGCACTGCAGTTGCAGCAGCTCTTAGTATGTTCAAACCTAGCCTTGTTATAACATAAGTGTTTACTAAGTGGATATTTCTGCATCACCAGAATCACAATCACATTTATTGGCCAAGTATGTTAACACACACAAGGAATTCAGTTCCAGCCATTGGTGACTCTCAATATAATATTCTCTCTCTTATATAATAATATATATAAGACAAACAATATACATAAAGTGTACGTGGTAGTGCAAATGAAAATAATGTGCATTCCGTATAGTGTTTTTGAACAGTAGTAGTAGTAATAAGTATCTGAAGAAAGGAGCAGCTATGGCAGAGCAGATGATACCAGTCAGCTATTTATGAGGATGATGGCACGATGAAAGGAACTGCACCTGTGTCTGGTAGTTTTGGTGTACCAGGTTCTGTAGTGTAGAGGAGTTGAAAAAAGGTTGTGTCTAGGGTGTGAGGAATCTGTCATGATTTCTCCTGCCAGTTTCCTGGTTCTCAAAGAGTCCTGGAGGGTGGTCAAAGGAGCACCAATGTTATTTTTCAGCTGGCCTTACTGTTCACTGCAGTCTGTTCCTGTCTTGTTTTATGGCTGCTCCGAGCCAGACCGTGATGGATGTGCACAGGACGGATTTGAAGACTGCGGTGCAGAACTGACTCAACAGCTCCTGTGGCAGACCGTACTTCCTCTTTGCCACAGAGTACATCCTCTGCTGGGCCTTTTTGAGGATAGGGTTGATGTTTGTCTCCTGCTTCAGGTCTTGGGAAATGGCAGTTCCCAGAAACGTAAAGGTCTCCACAGGGCTGTTGGATATTATGAGGGGCAGCAGTGCTGAGGGGTGTTTCCTGAAGTCCACTGCCAGCTCCACAGTCTTAAGTGTGTTCAGTTGGAAACTACTTAGTAATGGTTTCATAAATAGCTAAATTATTATACATTATTGGAGTTTCATTACTGATACTACTGCATTAATATGTAAGCAGTATTTTAAAGTTGTAGCTGCCAGTGGGGATTTAAATGGATAATTTAATGTATAATAATGCATCATATTTTATAAACTGATCAAATTCTTTGTATCTAAAGTCTGAAATGGCAAATTAACTACTAACTATAGCTGTCAAATAAATGCAGTGGAGCAAAAACTGTTTCCCATCATGAAATGTAGTGAAGTAGTGTAAACACTATCTGTCCACTGTAAACTAGCACAACATGGAAATACCTAGTACTTAGTTCCTTTCTACTGCTGGCTGTGATAGATGGAAAAAAAAAAAAAAAAAAAAGGAGAGGGGAAATGAGGAGGGAGAGAGAAAGACTGTGTGAGGACAGGAAAGATGATTAAGGAGAGAGCTGATGGAGGTCATGAGGAAGATGGGAGCGAGGAGAGACGGACAGGGGGGGAGGCGGGAGAGAGAATTAGAGAGAAAGGCTGAGGGACACACAGCGAGAGAGTGATAGAAGACAAAGAAAGAGGAGGAAAAAAGAGAGAAGGTGGGGAAGAGGGAAGGAGAGCGAAAGAGAGGAGCGAGAGGGAAGCAGCAGGAGCTGTGGGCTACCTGTTACTGATTCAGCCTCTGACAATGCCTTTATAATGGGAAAGGGAGAGCAACGGAAAGGCTTAATTCACAGACGTGTCAGGGAGAGTTAAGCCGATTTGTGATTTCGATTTTCTGTGTTTGTGAGACTGAGTGTCTGTGAGAGAGGGGGGTTTGTTGTGTGCGCGTGTGTGTGTGTGTGTGTGTGCATGTGTGAGTGTGTGTGTATGTGAGTGTCTGTGTGGTTGTGTGTCTGTCCACTGTCAGACTAGAGAGGAAAGAAAATGAGAAAGAGACTGACACAAATAGACAATATATGTTTTTGATTTGTCCTCTGTGTGTTCGTGTGCGTGTGTGTGTGTGTGTGTGTGTACAAGACAGAGAGCAGGATAATGGACATTGCAGATCTGTTCCAAATGTATGAGATGATGTTTTCAGATCTCCTCAATGTATGCATATGTTTTGGTGTGTGTGTGTGTGTGTGTGTGTGTGTTGTGTGTGTGTGTGTGTGTGTGTGTGTGTGTGTGAAAGCCCCATCTTGCTTAAGACGGTATTGATCCTGCTCCAGAAAGGAGACAGATGATATCAGCTCCTTGGTTGTTAAATACAGTGATATACACTCAACGACCTGAGACAATGTATAGTGAATAAGAAATCTAGTAAAAATTTTACAACCAGCAGTGTATTTTAATGACCGCTCATTACCAGTAAACAGTGATGCTTCAACGGATGGAGCGCTGATCGCTATCAGCTGATATTCATTACTTGGTCTTTACATTTGCCGATCAGAAATAGAGTGTTTTTACCGCCTGATCCATTAAGGTTGAAGGATCTCCACCACAAGCGGGTAGTGCACATTACTATCTACCACTGCATTGAACCAAGATGCAGTTGGGTGGGGGGTTTGATTTCATAGCATCCAATGGTAGAATAAATGGTATACCACCATAAGAAATTAATACCACCATATAAAAATCCATTAAAAGTAAAAGTCCTGCATTCACAATTATAATTCAGATAAAGCACTTAGTAAGTATTATCACCATATGATTTTAAGCACTTTAAGTAATGCTGGGTACTTGAAAAAAATGTCATTCTATTAGCTTTTGCTATGTTGTTATGTACAGCATATCCCACTGACGCCACAGATGTGACATAGCATAAAAACTGAAATGATCAAGCGGTTAATGTTTGCAGTTACATGGGGAACTGTGAAAGCATGGTATGATCTAAAGGCACCAATCATTTTTACTAAACAGAACAGGCTTCGTCAAATTTTATGCACATAAAAACAATGTAACTGTGAGGCCGCTGTCATTAAGACTGAGGTATTGCCGATGAGTGTGAAAGAGATGCAAAAATTTCCTTTTTTGATATTTTACATGTGCTTTGTGAAGCATGCAGGTGAAGGAGACCTATCACATTTTGGAAACAAGAAAGCCAAACTAACTGAGTTTGGAGCATGTAACAGAGTATTAAAAAATGTAATGAAGCACTGCTCATGGATAACAGCCAACTAACTACCTTTAGGACAAAATAGCAATGCATTTAGAGCTTCTGCACAAGCTCCCTATAAAATCCTTTAAAGGTCAGCTTCAGATTTGCTGATGCTGATGACTTCTGATGAAAACTGTGATGAGTATCAGCCCTAAAAAACCCGATCAGAACATCCCCCATTTTGCTCATCTCTATTACTGCTGCAGGTTATAATATCCAACATTATTGCCTACCTGCACTGTTGCGTCAAACGGGTGTTGATATATCACTACCTGGAGGCTGTGGTAATGCCCTCGCTCTAAGTGAAAACAGCTCGAGGCCACAAAGAGAATCTGACGCGCTGATCCTCCCCTCTTAGGCCCGAAAGTTTCACCGCTTGCAAGTAGGCATCTGGTTATTGAAAGCAAGCATAGTGTAGTGTACTACTCTGAAAATCTATCGCTAATCCCTTACAGCCTGGTAAGAAGTAAGAATGGGGCATGGACAATGAAAAGTTTTCAAAGTGAATGTGGATTCTTACAGGTGAAATGTGAAAGTTGGGGAGGAAAAAAAAAAGAAAAAGAAAAAAGACGGACAGGGCGCACATTAAAAAACCTCAAGAACGTCAAACAATGACCAAGGCTGTATTCCCGAGTCTTCCACTCTAACAAAGCATCACTTGTGTTGTCCACATGAAAGCGGACACGCACTTGACTCGACACATTCCTCGCTGGTATTTGACAGTTGGTTTCTCCATGTGAGGTTCTGCGGTTTGGATACTGATGCCGGTGTGTGTATGTTTAGTGTGTTTTGTGTGACATGCGCACTGCAGGATACTTGGAGAGGTGTTCCATCTCCACGCCACAGGGTTAGAGTAATTCTGCTAAAGCCCAGGTACTGCATAGACATTTCTCCATCTCCAGTGTCACACACACACACACACACACACACACACACACACACACAACACACACACACACACACACACACACACACACACACACACACACACACACACACACACACACACACACACACACACACACACACACACAGACTAAGCATGTTCAGTCAGTCGTTATTGGTCTGGAAAGCCTGGTGTTACAGAACATCTGCTGATGATTGACTGGTAACTATATACAGTAAAGCATGCCAGGGACCCTTAATACTGCTTGCCCACCTGAAGGGTATATGGTGTAGGTAATGAAACTGTATCCATAGAAACCACACACACTAAAAAGTTTCTCACAACGGAATGTTATAATATTAGTGTGGGCAGTGCACGTATACTGTATGTTTGTCTTTTCGTTTATATTTATATTTTCCTTCATGATCTGAACGTGTTAGTGTATATGTGGTCTTTTTTTTTTTTTTACTTATTTGGTGTTCGTGCTCTGTTAAGGTTTACAATAGCCACCTATAACTTTGCCTTCACCTACCTCGACTTTGACCACAGTTTCCAGACGCCCTCAGGCACCTTTCTATTCGAGTAAGCCCAGAAAAGGGAGCCAGCATCCTGGGTCTTTCACTCTAATCCACAGCATGAATCCTCCTTGGGGCTAACAGACTACCAGGGCTGCCCTACTATTACCAACACAGTCTGACTACAGGAAACAGCGTGCCATAGCTAGGAAGGTGAAATACCAATTTTACCCGACTGAAGTAGCAGAGAAGTAGAAGTGCAGCCTGATGACTAGCAGTGAACGAAGCCTCACAAGTGGACAGTGATGCAGATAGCGGCTTATCTTGGCCTTCGCCATCACACTGAAATTTGAAATCTCATTTTCTAAGGGTTTGGAAAAGCTTAATTGCAAATATGAGACAGACCTACAGGGAAAAGAGAATCATTACAGGGAAAATGAAGCAGCGAAAGGGCCACAGCGATGCATGTTAGCAGATTAACATGTGAAGCCTGAAACCAATGAAGGATTTCTCACCTCTGGCAAAGATGTTTATCTACTGTGTATCTATTTGTCCTCAACAATGAAATGAAAATGAGAGGGATAATGGATCAGCCTCCTTCCACTTATTGATTAATTTGTCTGTCCATCATGTGTAATATCTCAAGAGGACACAGATTGAATTACTCTGAAATGTTTTACCGCTGAAATCTGCATTTTCAAAATGACACCAGAGAGAGATGAGATGCGGCAGACTGCTATTACAGGTCAAACTATGGGGACATGATTGAGATTGTTCATGGTTATTCTGAGTTTTCCTCATTGAGGAGGACACAACATTTGGATGGATCAGCTGATGGATTTGTAGTGTGTGTGTGTGCACGTCTGTGTGTGTGTGTGTGTGTGTGTGCATATATGTGTGTATGAGAGAGGATAACGGGTGCTAGATGAAGCATGTAACAGTATTTGTCATGTCTTCATGGGAGGTCCATTCCTCTCCACGCTCGGACTGCGCTTGTTTATCAGCCGTTCTCCGACTGCCTTCTGTAGACAAATGGATCATTTCATACACAAGGATCTCTCCAGAATATTTACTCCATTTACAAAAGCAAAAAAGATTAGAAATCCAATTAGAACACAGCGAGCTAACAAAAGCCTGTCCACCAAAGTATATCAGCTTTTGTCTCAATATGTATTTTTGCCTCAATTGCAAAATTTTTCAAGGTAATATCCAAAAGCTTATAGTGAAAATGCAGCTGCTCAATCTCTCTGTCAGTCACCCTGTGGCACTGCAACAACATCTCTCTTATATGAATGAAACTTTAACCCTGAACAGACGATTTTTTGCTGGCACCGGCACAGAAAAAAAAAAAAAAAAAAAAAATCTTTCAGCTGCACTCTGAAAGGGCAGTAAAGAAGAGAGAGAAAGAATCAGGAGGGATGGAGTGAGGAAAAACGAAGGAGAAATGAGAGGACGTGTACAGAGAGAAGGAGAGGATGGAATGAAAAGATAGAGAGAGGAGAGAAAGAGCAGCGAGAGCAACTCAAGGACGACTGTAGCCCTGTCTCAAATTCTGCCTCGCCAGTCAAATCCATGAGACTGATATAATGTTCCCCCTCTGAATCCACGGAGCGTTTTTAATGTCAGGTGGGGAGATGGGTATCACACAGTGCACCGATTCACCCCCATCTGATGAGGGCAGATAGTTATGGTTCAATTCTAAGAGACCCAGCAAGCCTCTTTTCAAAGCAAGAGCCAGGGAGAACTGGCTTGGGTGCAATGGAGGGGAATTCAATAATTCACCTTCTGTATGTAAGGGCCAATGCACTCCAGCAAATACATACTTGAAGCACATATAGTTCAGAGCGAGGAAAAGGGGGAAAAAGAGGATGGATAAGTCATGGGGAAAGACAGCAATGCTGCGCTTGGCTGGCACTGCAGCTACTCCGGCACTCTTTGGCAGCATAAAGTGAATTTAAGAGTTTGTGTGTGTGATTGATGATCTGTACGTAAGTCCATTAAGACTGTGTTTCTGCGCTAAAACAGTATGTGTGTTTATGCAGTTGTGCATTTGTGCGTTTGTCTTTTGGGGCCTTTAGTCCTTTCAGTTTTCTCTTCTACAAGGTCTGCTGACTTGTGTAGCACTGGCCAAAGAACAGAGCACAAAAGGCGAGCGGCCGTGCTGTTCTGACATCCCACGCCTAACTGCCAAACAGAGCACAGCATTAGGAGATCTGAGAGACAGTGTGTGTGAGAGAAGAAGAGAGAGGGAAGACAGATGATAAACAGAAGAAAAAAAGAAAAGAAAGAAGAACAACGCCTGGAAGAACAGACTGCAACTTCATTTAGCTGTCCACTTAAAAAAAACACTGTCACTTTCTATCAGGTTCCACACTGAGTGCATCTTGCCCATTAATTGGGGATAAACAAAATTTGAAAACTGCTCTCTCTCTCCTCTCTCTCTTACTGCTAACAAAGTGCCGACTCCTCTGTGGGATGAAGTCCAGTTTCGTATGGATGGACTTGTCAAACTTAATCTAGTCAGATAAAAACAAACACCTTTGCCAAATTGGTACATGCTGTAAAGCTCTCCGTTCACAGTGCAATAAGCAGACTCTCGGTCAGGTTGTTCTCAGCTTTAACAACCTTTAACATCATCTATTGTTTCCAGCAAATTACTGTTAAACACTATTTTTTCCAAAGGGGTTTAAGTTTACAAAGGCACTGGAATGCTGAAATAAAGGAAACATCAAAATAAGGAAACAAATCAATGCAGTAAGACAGCATCAGGAGTAGCAAACTGAAGCTCTATTGAGTCTTTACATTTTTTTTTTTGCAAAAAAACTTTTAAGGTCAGTATATAATTTCTTAGTGAGTTCTTTATCCCAGTGGAAAGTGGCTCTTCACCAATGTAGCATGATTGTCTTCAGAGCAGGAATTATTTTTTAAATGGTAACTACAACTTCAAATTCAACTATTAGTGTCAAACGTCCCATGTATGAGAAGCTCAAACTGAGGCTATGGTTAGCTAGCGCTCTGCTTCTTATACTTATGGGTGCAGATGCTATCACAGTTGAAGGGTCAATGTACAAAACAGACCTTGGATTCTTGCCTAATATGTCACATTTAGGAAGCTGCCACAGGATTCTTCGGAGCAAACTTTCATATCCAAGCAGACAGAAAGTGGCCGAATTTGACTGGAAAAGGTTGTTTTTACTCACAATATGAAATTTGTGGGATAAATCACCTGTATCAAATCATATTCCAACAACACTCAACCCTTTTTTTAGGGTATAGTTACTCTTTAAGCTGAAGTATTAAGTGCAGATGCATAAAAAGCACTAGTCTTCACTGGATAATCAAAAGCAGTGTCAGTCTGTCATGATGTTGATTCTATGTTTAATAAGTAAATCAAATTACACAATTAAAGTTGACTTCAGGTGGACTTAACGTGAATAACATAAGTCTGGCACATTTGAAGGTTAAACATGCTCCTCATCTCTACGACAAAGTGAATGTTTCTCTAAAGAAGTGCTGTGCCACAAGCAGTTGATTTCAGTTGAACATTCTGTTGCTAGTAGCAACCACTAGTGATCGAGTTCCATAGCACCTGTTTTGTCAGGTCTGAGCCCAGGCAAAAACTGACACTGTTGACCTTGTCTGAGCAGCATCTGTAGATGCTATTAGATGGTCATCCGTTTGTGATTTGTGATATTAGTTCAGTATACAGCTAAACAAGCCAGGCATCTGCAATCTGAGGATAATGTGGTGTTCCAACAACCAAGGTAATTTTTAAGATGCTGTTGGCCGGACTACATAACGATGGCTGCTGCGCGTGCCTTGCCATTATGTGGTGCATTGCAGTGGGTCTAGTAGCTGTCCCTGTTGCATCAAGCGTAGCAGGGGTGCGCCAAAAGTTCTAATTTGTTTAAATTTGACCTGAGCTGTGCTAACCTTTGTAGCCTATGGTTCAGCGTTTTCTGGCACTTATGAATCATCAAATTTTGTATCACCACTGACAGGTGCAGATCATATGAAATGCATTGTGTTGTATTGTAGCTTTGTTAGCAAAAAGTTTTTGAGGGGATGAGATGGTCCATAAATTTTCCACACATGAAATAGCAGAAGGTATATAGTGCACTATATTTAAATAGAGTGATTTCGGATACAACCCTGGTCTATTCTATTCTATTCTATTCAATGCTTTTCTGCTCTACTCTACACAGTCCGGCTGGCTAGCTGTGACCCCATCCCCTTGCATGCTCGGCCGCCTCCATATTGCCCGGACACCAGGAGCGCCATTGCACAACGCTCCACTGGCTTTACATGCGACACGAGGCGGGAGCCGCCAAATTGTAGCACAAGCAATTGGTTTTTAATGCTTTGAGTAGCCCCCCGAGCTCATGAAGCTAGCACGCTTGGCTAATTTGATGTGATTCACTGAGCTGGTGGCAGGCTGTGTGAGTGTAAGGGGCGGTCTGCTGTGTATGTGGCTGGTAGTGGATATGAGCATGGGTCATAAAGGGAGACAGATTGGTAGCTATGATCCACTGACGGCTGTGACAGCTGGGGTTAGCGCCTAGCAGCCGTTTGGTGACAGAGAACACAATGGGGACAGGGCCATGGGGACGGATATGGCCACATGACTACTGCTGGCATAAAGGCATGATGAGATATACACCACAGTACAATGTGGCTAGTGGCTAATGCCAATGGCTCCAAGAGGCCTCTTAACATAAGGCTGGAAGATGGATGGTTGTCAGGCAGCCATACAGGCTGGTTGAGAATAACCAGTATGGACCATGCATATGGCAATACATAATATCAGAGCACACAAACATGTATCAGGAAAACATTAGCAGTTAGTAACAGGCAGACACAGCAGCAGCAAAATTAGTTAGTAGTTTGTTAGCGAGCTAGCTTCAATTCTATGTGAAACAAGTGTCATCAGGAAAGTGCAGCCCTGACTGCGAAAGGTAGCAAGCTATGACAGGGAAGGGGAGGCTGGGTGAGTTAAGATACTCGTAGGAAAGGCAGGAGGTTGTGTGGCTGAAAGGCAAACTGAGTGGCTTGGAGGGCAGCTGCAGCTGGGTGTGGTGTGCGTGTGTGTGTCTGCCTGGCTGGTGGCCTGCTGCGACAAGATTACATGTTCACTGTCCCACAGCGGGAGTGGAAGTGAGATGGGTAGGACTGAGTGGTAAATGGCCACAGCGGGGAGCCATGCGGCTGACTGAGCACTCCTCCAGTGACTGAGTGCTGGACCATCAGCTGCAGAGTCCAGTGTTTCCCAATTTGTTCAGTTGCAGTGACTCACAAACAGTTCTTGACTCGGGCTGACAATGTTATTGACACGTTCATGGATTGCTTGAGGCAAACATAATCTTCCTTGCAAACTAAAACAGCAACAGCTAAAGAAACACCTAAATTAAATATTAATTAATTTTATTTTCAGAGTGCCTATTAATGGCTACACCAGATGAAAATTTGCTATCTTGGTCAACTGTGACCCATTTTTCCTTTTTTCTCCAATGTTACTCAGTTTGCATTTACATTTTCCAGTGATAATTATAAAAAAAAAATAGCAAAAAGATATATTTTGACACTGGTGATGTAATTACTGTATATTACTGAATAATAATGTAGAAATCTTGCACAGTAATTATTCTTATTTAAAAATATATTGTTATGAGGCTTTCAGGTTGTTTAGTTTCCAAAGTGTGTGTTGCAACATATATCTTAATTATTTCCCAAATATTAGGTCATAACTCCTAATTTTAAGGTGCTACCTATGCACCTGCATGCATATTCATTTGCTCATTAGTACAGAATAGAGAACTTAGATACTAAACCATGATTTAAATTATGCAGCAGTGTGATTCATTAGAGGTAAAAGTTACCCTTAGGGTGGTAATTTCTTTTCCAATGAGAAAACAATTTTCTGCATCAACAAAATTACAACTGCTTCACAATATTTACATGCTTGTTATGTACTGTCACATACCTCACATTAGTATAGCACAGTTCTACAATAATGTGCTGTATTATACTGTATGAAATACTCCAGTGCACTTTTGCAATGCACTGTACTGTAGCAGACTTGAAGTCAGGGGTTTATTGAGAAAATTCTTGGTTTACGATTGAAAAGAATCAAATACATTTGCCCTTGACTGGTTCCCGGTCTCATTTGGTGAATGAACTGAGAGCAAAAAGCGAACAAAGTTAACTGAATGTGCTTCAGGGGCCACAAAAAGCCTCAAGCAAACATTAAAGCCTCTGGCAGAAAGATTTAAAACCTCTGAGCAACAAACCGAGAACACTTATGGTGCTAGGATCAATTAAAGCTAAGCTTAAAACAGTTTTTTAACTACTAATGCTCTTTGTTGCCTTAACATTGGGGAGACAGATCTGGGAAATATTCTAAACAATGCTGTAAGTACACATAGGAACTATGGATTAAAGACTGATTATAAAAGCAGGGCTATTTTAGGCTCTGATGACATAATATTCTTCAGTGGTTCTTAGATTTGAAATCACAAAGTGAAATATCTATCAAATCACATCCAAAGTAAATTTAGTTTTTATTAATAGAAGGAAAATATGATTTCACCAGTGATTCAAATATTGAATAACTCATTCTGTGACTAAGAAAAACAGCATCATGAACCCTCAGAAAACTAATGTTCTGCACTCTTCAATACCATTGGATGCAATGTAACTAGCTCGTTGTAGACTGTGTTGTCGGTGAGCGAAATGTAATTAATGTTAATTTTTTTCCCTGTCGGCTGTCTCGGCTGGTAACCCAGAGCAACAGTCTACAGCCTGTCTGTTTTGTGCTGTGGTCTGGTAAATGACGCTGAATGGCTTCCTGGCACAACAAACACCTATAAACTGCCAACCAAAAAAATAGAACCAAATATGTTGCATGCTTAGGAAAGATGGAAACATGTGGTTATCAGAGTGGAACAATATGCTTGTATGGAGCTCTGTATGGTAACTGCAGGACAAAAGTAGTGTAATCATTTAGCTATCACAAGTTTTGATGTGGTACTGTACTGCCATGTGCATATATGCAATTTAGTTGGTTTAACACTTGACCTGAAACAGCTCTGGCGAAACACAGTGCAGAAAGGAGAAACTAGAGGAAAACCATAGAAGGGTGGGCCCCATTGGGGAGCAAAGGGCAGCTACTGCAGGTGAATGGTAGAGTACTTACTGTAGGTTGCATAACATATTGTTGATGAGGCATCCATGACGTACTCTGGACCTGAGGAGAAACACATAAAATGTAAAATTATGGTAAAAATTTTCCTCAGTCTTAGTCAGATCCAAGTAGTATCTCAAATAAGGCAATAAATGCTGTTCAAATATTCACAATATGTTCAAACACTCTGGAGTATGAGCGACTTAAAAAATGATTACACTGGTTTTAATGCACCAAAATGGCTGAACTTTACACAGATTAAGTTGTGCCAAAGAATTACAAAAAGAATTTGAAAGTCTGGAGGCAGCAAATGTCTCTCCTGCCTTCTCATTATTGCCAACAGTATGACTTGTGCATAGAGCCCATAAATTAGGTTCCTTCCCTATTATAATAATAACATTAATGCCATGCCCAGTGTTCTTGCAAAAGGGGTGAGGGGTTTTGAAAACTCTAGGGACAGACCGCTAGAGAGCACAGACAAATTCCAGCAGGATTATTTTTTATCAAAAAATAAAAGGAATTTGAAAGTGGTGAACAGAGCTTTTCTTTTTTTTTTTGGTGAGCCAGAATTCGGAAACATGCCGAGCTATTACCGGAGGAAATCATATACAGACATGCTTATTTACAAATGTGGATGAGAAAGTTAAAGAGATGGTGAAACAGTGACAGAGACAATGATCAAGAGACTGGAGGAATGGAGGAACAAACAGAGCTTTTAGATGTGCTGGAGAGAGGAATTAGCTTGTGGCAGACAAACACACAGGCTGGCCACTGATGCTGGTATAATGATTAGATTAAACAAAGACAAACATGGAATAATCTGCTATAAGAGCAATCAATCCTCTGAGCCAACCCAAACGCGTGATTTGGATCCGCACCTAAACAAACTTGATATCCTATAACATGAAGCCAAGTCTGTCTGTTTATACATGGCAATATTTGTTCTCCTCAGCTGAACGGGACGGCAGAGAGACACAGAGAAAGCTTATGTTTATTCACTTATCTTCAGCATTTCCTCAGCAAGATACTGCCTGACCATCATGCGATCTGTTTAATAGAGCATAGGACTGTAGTCTTGAGACTGAGACGTCAGTCAGATTTAAGGCTCCTGTACAGTGCATGGGTTTGGGCTGTCCCAGATGAAAGAGGCCAAATTGATGTGAGAGAAATGTGGTAAAAATATTTGGTCATTAATCAAAAAAGGTCGGAAGCATCAGAAGTTCAGGACCAAAACCTAACACTGCTGCTACGACTCACATTTACAAACCAACCAATCAGAACAGAACATGAAATGAGGCAGAATGCATCAGTGAGCTTGCCTAGTACTAATGCTAAAAACATATTTACCTCAAACTCACTTCCCTCCTGTCCCTGGCTATGACCGGCTTCACATCTTCTCCTCATCCTCTTTGAATTTTTTTAGTGCATAGAAGAGCCAAAGCTTCTTTAATGTTTTTCTACATTTTTAAAATATAAGAGCAATGCAGATGGATGATGGGAGTTGATGACAAGTCTCTGTTTGTATCAGTTTTTTTTTCTATTTCCATTCTAGTGTTATCAGAGAGAAGGGTTACAGAGTTCAGGTAATTCAGATATGCACAAAATTGTACAAATTGCCCGACATGAGCGTATTGATATGAACCATATTGGTCGTCTGTCCAATATATATACATATAGTTCTGATACAACCCATAGCCTAGAAGCTGCTCCTGATATAGCTTACAGCCTACAGCTTTGTCATAATGGTTACAATAATGAACACGTGGTTGAGCTATTGGAACGCTCACGATTTGGTTAGGTTTAGGGAAAGATCATGGGTTTGGGTTACAGTAATTAAGGTTAGAGGACCTTGGTCGTCACGGTTCCTATAAAACGTCTGGTGTGACAGCCCTGTGACATATACAATGAAGTTCTAAGGTCTTAAACTTGACTTGACAGCTCTGACAGACTGACAGAAGTTTGATTTTTCTACAAGACAAAAGTTAGTAAGGTAAGACTTATTCTACAGCTGCAGAAGGTTCAGTGTGAGTGAACGGTATTATGTGCATGACCTAAGAGGCTACCTCTGGCTGAACTTCACAGCTTGTGTTACCATTTAAAACAGCCTGTCAGCCAACAAGCCAAAAAGCTGGTCAGTCAGTCGTTCAGCCGCGCGGTCAGCCAGTTGGCCTGCCACCCAACCAGTCACACGAAAAGCTAAACATTCAGCCAGTTCGCTAGTTAGTAAGCCAGCCAGCCAACCAGCCAACCAGCCAGCCAGCCGGCCACACATCCAACCAGTCAGTCGCATATTTAGTCCACCAGTGAGCCGGTCTGCAGAGTCAGTGATGTAAACCAGGCCGCTGCTGGCTGGCAGCACTAGCTGAGATCTTGGTAGTGATCTGGCCACGGCTGGCTCCCGTCATGTGGATCATCAAAGCTGATTTTCCAGGAAACAAAGCCAATCATCATTCAAGCTAACCGGAGCCAGGCTTAAAAGAACACCAGAACACTGCTGTTGGCATGGGTCATTTGAAGATTTGATAAATCAAGGTGATCAAAATAGTAGCTCAAAAAAAATATCCTCCCACCATAAACATAATGGCATGAATGGCATATACCGTCATTTCTATGCACCTTGAGATTTTCATTATAAAGGCAATAGTTTCCATCATAAAAGGAAGTGATTTCCTTTTGTCTGGCTTATATGCCTGCCTGGCTTGTCTTCTCTTTTTCTTTTTCCTCTGTGTCTTTGTACTTGAACAGAAGATGAAGGACTCACCTTCCTGCCGTGACTGGCTGAAGGGCAATATTACAGGAAGCGGCGGCAGAGCGGCCCGATATTGAAACTGTGAGGATTAATATTCCTCAAAAGCCTGACCATTGTTTTTGATAAATCAATTTGGGAAGCCTTCCGAGAGCGGATTAGAGGCGCGCCTTGGCCCACTTTTCTCCCTCCTCCTCTTTCCCCTACCCCTCCACCGCAGGTACTGGACCAGAGTTTTAATCAAGCGTGCCTCAAAGACGGGCAAAGCAACCTTCAGCAACAACCCTCACCCCCACCCCCCCACCTGAGCCATCGCTATCACCATCACCACCACCCGTACTATCCTTCCTGCTCTCCCTAGTTGTCTCTCTCTCCATCTGTCCCTTCTATTTTCCCATCTATCCTTCATCTCCTTTCTCTTGCTCGCTATCCTCGTCTGCCTGTCTCTGCATACCAAACAGAGCCGATGTTAAACGATAGCGTCTGAGTGAAGAGGGCACAGTGGCAGTGCCTCTTGATGTTTAGATTTGGCAAAGGGTGCTGCGTGAAATGTGCAGTGACGGAAAACGGGGTAACGCTCTTGACATCTCGCACAGCCAATTTTCACGTTCCTGTTGTGTTCTGTTTCATTACTCCACAGATCACAGCCATGAGGAATGGTGGAAATTCACTTTGGAAGAGGAAGTGATTGTATCGAAGTTGGCAAAAATAAAATGAAATAAAAAAAACTTCATTGCATTACCAGCTACAGGAGCGCAATAGAGGTCAGGAAACTAGGAGGGAAGAAATAGTTTGTTTTTCCTAGACACTTTCATTCTTGATGGGTGATTTTCTTTTTTTTTCTACCCTGTCAGCCTTTTTTAATCCCTTTTTTTTGCTGCTTGTTTTCTGATGCCTGTTGTGTTTGCCGCCTACGAAACAGATGTCATCGAGCACAGCTGGAGCGGCGGAGAAACTATGAGAGAAGAGAGAACCTCACGCTGTTTTGCAGCCCGCCCCCTCTCTTCTATCTACCCTACACAAAGCAAACTCTCCTATTATACATACACACAGGCAGAAGTCTACCCATAATGCAGTGCATTATGGCCCACCTGATATGTGGAAACGGGGGAAGCAGCGATGAAGGGCGTGATGGAGGTCTGTGCGATCATGCGGTTGGTGGCGATGCTGTAAGGCGAGGAGTAGAACCTGGGAAGGGACAAAGAAAGGGAGAAAGAGGGAGGGAGAGAAGGAGGAGAGGAAGGAGGAGAAAAGGGAGGACATAAGGATGAAAAAGAGTAGAGAGAGAGAGATAATAAGTCTGTCAAATTCATTTTAGGTATATAGAACATAATATAAACATAACACAAAAAATGGGTTGTTATCTGACACATATTTGTCTATAGAATATTTCTCTGTCTATATAAAAGCACACACACACACACACACACACACACACACACACACACACATACACACACACACTATGGATTTGTCCTGTAGATTGTTCCTGAGCAAACACTTGGCCGTACATTGAACACCACATAAAAGTTTCATGAAGTGTCTCATAGGATTCTCAATTGAAAAGTCAGGTTTTATCACATCAAACGGAGCTTTGTCATCCTATAAAGTGGGAGGTTGTCTGTATTTCTTTCACCACATATTCCAGCACTAAGGCTACACTGTGCCGGGCTGGCTGGCTGGCTTAAGTAGCACGCTTGTGCGCTGAGCTTGGAGAAAACTCAATGCATTTTAAGAAGCTAAGGTTTGACATGAGCTGCGGAGAAGTGAGGTGGTCGGCTACGCTACTTTATCTTATTGCTGAAGGTTTATAGCAACCGAATGTTGCCGAGGTCCCACGGGAAGCTAAGTGGAACGTCCAATAGTCTCTGTCACCTGAGCTGAAGATCATATTACTGGCTGAGGATATTATGTACTAGGCTTCAGGACACCACACTGGGTTTGAACATTCAGAATTAGCTCTTTATGTCGTGTATTACATGATCTTTTAACCCTATTGTTCTGGAGTCCTAGTCCTAGTTGGTTTATCAGCTTTACACTTTATGGCTTTTCCTCATTTTAATAAAAATTGCTGATGAACATGATTTTGAACTGATGACACGTTTCACAACTCAATTGAAGAGGAAGACCCCGGCTTACCACAGACATGGTCGAATACAATGGATTTTCATCTGACTGTATATATGTAATTGATGTTTAAAGAAGCAGGACAACTCCCAAATTCCATTCTGAGTCAATTCTAGTCTATTTGAATTTCTTTTATTGGAGTTGTATAATAGTTTGTTCATAAGAGGTCTAATTGGGGGTTAGACCTCTCTTAGGTCAAACTGACCTCAAGCATAAGTAATGTCACTATGTCAGATAACATACTGTATCAGAATTTTTGGCAAGATATATATATATATATATATATAAACATATACAGTATGTCTGTTCATGCATAGGCCATTTAACATATAAAACATAAAATATGTCCTTGTGTAGTTAAATAACAGAGCTTTATATATTTTGTCACCTTCATTAAATGTGCAAGCTCAGTTTGTGCCAAAGGGAAGCATTACCACTTCAATAACTTTCTACATACTGAGTTTTAAAGGTCAGTGGAGAAGAAAACATACTGTATATTTGAAAAAACGTTGATGTTTCAATTATAATCAATATTTTTACACATACAGCAGTGTGGTCCGTGAGATGCCAAACAATGAAGAAATACAAGCAATGTCAACAGAACAATG
The DNA here is from genome assembly GCF_021018895.1 of Seriola aureovittata. Classification (NCBI taxonomy): domain Eukaryota; kingdom Metazoa; phylum Chordata; class Actinopteri; order Carangiformes; family Carangidae; genus Seriola; species Seriola aureovittata. The sequence continues at coordinate 10,147,459 of NC_079379.1, forward strand.
AATAAAAAAAATAAGATAATAATAATAAAATACCCTTTACATGCCACTAATGAGATTAAACTTTTAATTTTACTTTTTTCACTCTTTTTAAGTTGGACTTTGTCTTGATATGGGCCAAAAAAAAAAAAACATTTCTTTTTGCTGTTCTCTTATTAAAGTATACAGTTGAATTTATTCAACTATTAATACAAACTAAAAAATGTAAATTCTGTCCCACAATAGCATATATACGCATTATATATGGATAATTTGCATCATTATTATATTTTCCATTCACTAATCCAATTTGCACTTGCATTTTGATATACCAGTAAGCATAGTCTGACAAATGTGAAGTGGCATTTTTGTTTTACATTTTCAGCTTTAGTCCCACTGCATTTTCATTTTCTACTTTGCATTAACATATGAATTAAATCTATATATTTCTACATTCCTAAATTCACGATATTTTTTATTCCTACATTGTGTTAAGATTTGAATAAAGTTGACTACTTTTACGTTCTTTGCTACTTAATTCAACACGATCATTAGGCTAAACTTCAGGTTGAATGCATTAAGAGAGAATTGTTCCCTTACTTGCAGGTCTGTTGCTTATATCTGTGGGAATATAATTTGGCGGATTTGCAGCAAAGCAGGCTTTTACATGGCAGGCTGTGTGTAATGAGTGATGCTATTCATCCAGTTTTTTTTTTTTTTTTGGTTGAGATTGACTCTGAGTCACTGGGGGATAAGTGGTTTAAGAAGCGGGGAGTCAGGAGCTTCCTGTGGATGACTGAGGCCAGAGGGAGATAGGGGAGAGCCTCAGCACTCTCCTTCCTGCCTCAGTACTGCAGGGAAAAATAAAACACATCGCATGGTCATTTATTTCCCCAGCACCATTAAGTCATGACATAAAGACGCAGAAACACACAGGAACACACGCATACTTACAGACCCAAACACACGTTAACACACACACGCTCACTCAGCTACCCTCTGCCATGCCTCACCCGACCCCACCAATGAAAACTGATGGTTGATGGTTCATATAGATTTCCTTAATCAAACAGTTACAAAGTGCAGACACTACATTAATCTTCATGTATGACATTGGTATTGATGAGGGCCCATTGAACCAAGAGTTGAGTGGAGTAGATGGTGCCAAGGATGGATTGACCATCAAGCTCTTACCCATTCTGCATTGCAGCGGGATCGTATGTTAACGCCATGCCAGTCTGAAAGAGAAAAACCAATAAACACGCAGGATTAATCACAAATTAACAACAGTTGAAAAAAAATGTATAAAATAAGATTACACTGCTACAAATGGTGTGTCACATTTGATAGGTAAAACTTTTTTCCTCTCATTTGCAGACCATTAAAGGAATACATAACATTTTGCTTTTTTGGTGAGAATTCAATGGGAAAACAAACAACATATAACATGTTAATTAGTAAGCTTCAGAGCCAAGCTAGCTGTTTCCCCTGTTTCCAGTCTTTGTGCTAAGCTAGGCTAACACCCTGCAAGCTCCAGATTCAAATCTAGTTTTAATTAAGTGGAACCAAACACTAAGAAGCAACCAGAAATCCTGCACACAGTTGGTCACTTTATTCAGTCGCAGTATATCAGTAGGTAAACTATGGCCAGGTAAGAGTAGTCCTTGTAAATGATATAGTATGTATACATTGGAGATGTACAGTACATGTTCATTGTACCGCATTCTGTGACTGTCTTCTCTGTGCCGGTACTGGCACTGTACGTCTCTGGGAAATCTGTCGATATGTTCCTGAGAGAATGTCACCAAGATAATTCGCTGTACCTTTATTGTACTTGGGGAATAACATGATTTAGACCCTGATTCTTTTTGTTCAAAATAAATTAAATCAAATCAAAATCAACTCATTTCAAATTGGAAAAACTGACAAGTGACAAAGCCAATGTGGGGAAAAGTTTAGTCAATAGGACAAAGTGAATTAGTATTGAGGACGCCTCCTTTGCCATTTCAATCACGTACAATCATGCTTTTATAAATGAGAGGAAATGAAGAAATGCCCTTTGGAGAGAAAAGGAGTGAGCGGAAAACGGAGTTCTTTGTCTGGTGAGGGTGTGTGTGTGTGCATGTGGTTGTAAATGTGCATTATGAGTGTGAGTGTGTGTGTGTGTGTGTGTGTGTGTGTGTGTGTGTGTGAGGCCCTCTTAGAGTCCAGGAGAGAAACCTGTGCGCCGCAATCCGTCATCTGCATTCCTGAAGGTTCTCTCCCGGAGGAGAGCTAATCCGATTTCTTTTAACGGGAGGCTGCTGAGGACGGCAGATTTCATCAGCATACACACAGGCGCATGCACACACACATGCGCACACACACACGCGCACCCCCCCCCCCCCACACACACACACACACACACACACTCCCTTTTCTTGCCCTTCCTCTCTCTCTCACTTTGCTCTCCCTCCCTCTCCTTCCTTTCTTCATCATCTCATGTTCTCTTCCTCTCTTCCCTTACCTTTCTCTCTTCATCCCTCACCCACCGCATCTCTTAATCTACCCCCCTCCCGTCTTTCTGTACCACTCTTTTGCCCTTGTTCCTACAGAGGGCTACCTACACTGAGCTGTGCTGTTGAGGGAATAGTGGCTCAGAGGAGCAGGGGGGATCAGGGAGCCTGGACCAAACCCACGAGAGCGAGCAAAAACAGAGAATCTCCACCGAATGACTAAGCCCTCGCTGACACTACAGATGTGTGGACGCATGAGTGCGTGGTGGTAGGCCTTTGTGTTCAATATGTGCGAGAGTGCATTTGCAGAACTGGTTAAAAAAAAAAGAAAAAAAAAGAAAAAAAGCCTTCCAGAGAGAATGAAGGCACTTGCATCTGTCCATGTAGTTTATTTGTGTATTTTCACCATCAGTGTCTATGAATGTCCCTTTCTGTGAGTCCATATGCGCAAAGCTGTCTGTGCATGTATTTATACACCCTCTTTACGCTGAATGTGAGATCAAGAGAGTCTCTGAGCATGCCTATCTGTTTTGTGTGCACTAGTGTGTGTTCACATGTGCGCTAATAGCACTGGCAGACATGGCCAGCTGTCTGGTGAGGCTGATAACTCCCCTAAGTGCTGCTCTTGGTTCCATGTGCTGATGAATTCCACAGCAGAGAAGCTCCTGGCCGGGGACCCTGCATGGCCAATGACTGATTACTGATGCAGTCAGCTTTTGGCTCTGTTGCTACGAGGGTTACGGAAAAGACAGAGACAGTTTGTGTATGCTTTTGTCTGAGCTTGATCCAAGAAAAAAAACAAAAAAAACCCTAGACTACATATATTGTACAGACTCACTGAACAAAGCTTGGCCCAGGGAAAAGCTGCTGCGGACAGACCACGCTTTCAAAGACGGAGTAACTATGTATGTTCATTTTGCATGTTAAGTTAGGTCAGAATTGAGTTACGCTTCCTCACCTCATTCAGTGATTTAACAGAAAGATTATGAATTTCAAGACTTTACATAATCATACTCAAAAGTTTAGCAAGTTGTGTAGAATTGTTTTGCATTAATATCTTCTCATCTGTGCTCTTGGGTGTACAAAATGCATTCTGTCTGACTAATGTCTTTTCAATGCAAATGTAAATGTATTTTATCATAGCAATAAAGCAGTGTTTTATGTGTACTAGTGTGTGCATTGATGTATGTTTGCATACATGTGTTTAGTACACAGATGTTAAAACATGGTCAGGTGAGGACAGCCTGTATTAGGCAGCTGTAATGACACCTGTGCTGTACTGCTCTTATACAGGAAACTGAGCCGAGCCATTGTCTCTTGTCCTCCCACACCCACACACACACACGCTTCCTTCTTGTATTTTTGCCTTCCATACACAGATTCACTCCTTATTTTTTCTTTTTGCCTCGTGGCCACACACATAATACACACAACACACACACACATCACACACACACACACACACACACACACACACACGGACATCTGTCAGGCTTTCACACAGAGTGGAAAGCCGGATGTTTTTTTTCATCTACACTCATTCCCCTAGAGTAGGTGCTTGAGAAGTGTGACTTTGAAAGTTTTTGTGTGTAGGAGTGTGTGTTGGTGAAAGAGAGCGAGGAAGTGAAAGGAGAGAGAAAGAGATAGGGAGGGAGAAAAGAATGAGCACCCATGGCGCTTACGTCTGCGTGTGTGTGTGTGTGTGTGTGTGTATGTTAGAAAGAAGATGCAGCGACTAATATGTTTGTCAGCATGAGACGGCGAGAGACAGCACTTTCTAGACTCCCACTTTGGGTAGTTTACAAGAAAATCTGTCATATATTTCTCAATCCTCACCACCAGCCACCCTGCAGCACTCAACCCCTTGTAACTCCTGACTGATCATGCAATGTGTTCTCTCTCTCTCTCTCTCTCTCAGTCTCAGTGAGTCACTCACTCGCTCTCGCTCTCCATATGTTGCTGTGGGATCTGGGAAGACTTCAAACACGGGGAAGACAAGACAGCGAGACAAAGTGGAAGAGAGAAAGACATGGCAAGAAGGGGAGAGCGCTTAAAGAAGGGGAAAAAACAAAGACAAAGAGGGAAAGGGTGAGGGTGAGAGGAAGAGAGAGATACAGGCAGAGTGAGATGTACCGTAGAGGTGGAGGGAGGAGAAGGCGGAGAGATGCGGAGAAAGAGAGTAATGGATGGTGTGGGCCGTTGCTCCCCTTCATCTGCCTGCCACAGGGAGTGAGGTGAGGAATGGCCTCAGCTCTGATAAACAGACTAACATGTGATGCCTATCTCCCATCTCCCTGCCTGCACAGCTGATCAATGACCACAAGGATGCACACACACACACACACACACACACACACACACACACACACACACACACACACACACACACACACACACAGTACACTATACTTATGAGGGGCCTTTCTGTTGACACTATGTGGCTCTGCAGACTTTAGGTCCAATCCATGCATTTACTGGTAAAGCCAAGATTTCAGTAGAGGTTCATCAGAGTTCATACTGACATCAAATAAAGAACTGTGCTTTTTAATGCTAGTATACATGGAAATTATAGTTCAGATAAAAGCTTTTGATTAACATTTGCCCCGATGAATGTCTACTGACTGAAAGTTTGGCTTTATTATTTGATACCTACATTGGACCTTAATCCACAGAGCCTCTTGTCTCTGTATTTAATGTTTGTCTCCTTCCACTTTGACATTGTGGTTTGTGTGTGGTGATTTTACCAAAATACCTAAGTGGCTTAAAAGAGCAGGGTTAAAATACCCAAAATAACTAATCTAGTGTGTTACAGAAGACAACAACAGGATTGGGAGTGGAATCAAAAATATTAAAATAATTCAATTTGATGCAAACAACAAATTAAATTGAATCTAAAGTAAACCTTATTCCAATCCTCAAGCTAAGCTCAACTCCTTAACCTGGACTAGTTTTAACCCCAGCCTCAGTTTAAACCTAATCCGAAAACATAACCCTGAACTCAAATGTTGCCCTGAAGCCTCTACTGTGACCTCGGTTACTAAAAAACCCTGCCCTGAAGGTCTAAATCTCAAGGATAGCAAAACAACACACACAAATAAACACATAAATGCTGGCACACACTAGAGCATGCTCAGCTACACACACACACACACACACACACACACACACACACACACACACACACACACACAAAGCCTTGAACCCAGGCTGTTAAACTTCGGCCTCTCAGTCATGCCGTCATGCCTTAATGCAGTGTAATGTGAAACACTGCAGGAGGGAGGGGGGCCAGAGAGAGAGAGAGGGGGATGGAGGGGAACAGAGGGAAACGATGCAGAGGAGGGATTTCTCTTTCACTGACACAACAGGAAGAACTTTTAACTAAGATAAACACACAAATGGGTTCCTTTGATCAGTGGAAATTAGAGGTGGATTCTTTACCAACTCTACAGGCGTTAGCTCAAAGCTAGCTGGCAGCGGATGCACTGACCATGGGAGTGAGAGTGTCCCTGTGTGTGTGTGTGTGTGTGTGTGTGTGTGTGTGTGTGTGTGTGTGTGTTCAGCTCAGCCTCTTACTGGGCTCAAAACTCTCCAGAAACTCCGGGTCTTTCTGTTCTGTCCCTGCAGCCTCTCTCCTTTTCGCCTCTCCTCTGTACGTTTATGAAGCAGATTTACAAAGCCCTGGGGAAACGTGCAGCATTTTATTTGCTTAAGTTGAAACAGCTTCAACTTACACAAACAGCATATGTCTTTGCATCAGTTTTGTACCGCTGAAGGAAAATTTGCATCTAATTGTGTTTTTGTATTGACTTTGTACGGACTCATGGCAGCTCTTAAAATTCAGTTTGCATTCTGTCTGAATATGCAGAAAGTGTGCGTCTCTGCCTTTTGAAACTTACCTCATAATTTGATCTCTTTTATTTTTTTGATGATGACAGCCAAAATCTATCCCTGCAATATGTTCACTTTTAGTGTTATCCTTTCAACACCCTGGCAACTAAAGCGTGATTAAAGATTTTATGGTTATATTTATGCAAATCATAGCACTTGGTTAAAGTCATTGAGAGATTGTGGTCTTGAAAAAATCTCAGAAGTCAATGATGACTTAGGGCAGGATGGGCTGCATATGCTTTTCTAATATTAAACTTTCCCAAGTGTCTTAGTTGCCTTTAAGATCTAGGGCACAGGACACAAATATAGATCTTAGGTTTTAAAGTCCTGTGCTTTGTATGAACTAACAACCCACCCTGACCTCCTCAGTATGACTTCTAGGCAGCATATAGACCCCACGCTCCCTGTAAAACACATTTTACAGGAGATTGGTGTGGCATGGTGTGCCGCTGTGTCAAGCTCAGGTCAAAGACAGTGTGTCTGTAATGTGTGTGACGCACAGGATGTGAAGGGCGGGGAATAAATAAAGGCAAAAGGACAAAAGGGGTGTTTCCTCAATTTTAGCAGTGTGGGATTTTCCCCTTATCCTTATTGAGCCACTAGATGAAGCACAGACACACTCACTCACTCACTCACTCACTCACTCACTCACTCACTCACACACACATACACAGTCATCTGACTTTACCTCAAGTTAACTGAGCTGACCCTGTCAGTGCGTGGGCCTGCGAGGGGATGTAGCAATGTGATTTAGGTTAAACACGCTTCACTGGCTTATAGGTGTTAGGGCTGCTGAACATGTGATGGACAGACACACACACACACACACACACACACACACACACACACACACACACACACACACACACACACACACACACACACACACTACGAACAAACACGCACATGGCTGGTGTCGTACTCCACCACCCTTTTCTCTGCACACACTCATTCAGGACCTCTACCAGCAACACAAACACACAGAGAGCATGTGTATTCTGAAGGACAAACATTTCATCTCTCCTGGTCTCCCCTACATTGCAGCTTCAGCACAACTGTCAGCCCCAGTGAGTGTGCGTGGACGTGTGTGTGTGTATATCTATATAGTCCAGTCTGAAGCGCTACTCCACCTGTCTCCTCTGTGTGTCCTTCCCAGTATAGATGGTATGTAGCTTATGAAGAGACTTTAACCTTGTCTCCACATGTTGCTGATGAATATGTTACCATAGCACTGTATCCAATTTCAGGTTTCCCAGCATTCTGATGTATGGCGGGAATATACGTGTTCAGTGAAGCATTTGGCTTGAGATGCAATTTACGTGACAGCACCTATACATCCGGGGGCAGTATGATCGATATCTGGGGTATTTTTCTTTTCTTTTTTTTTTTAACAGCGCCATACTTTAGAGTAAATACAAATGACAGGCAGTAATGGTTTACATAAAGCCAGATGTTATAGCCAACTCTGTTGCCAACCTCTAGGGGCCTTGTGAGGAGGGTGGGGTTTGTTCTTGTAATTGCCATGACCTCAGACGTAAACGCCTTACTTAAGATGTCATCATGCTGGAATGGAAAGAGTTTAATTCAGTTAACTAAAATATTTTGGCCATATCTGGGTAATCAAGTTATCAATTCTTAATGTATATTTGCTGTATTCATGTGTAAAATATGTATATGTATCTATATGTAAAATTATTGCATTTTGCTCTTGTTCTTCAGGTAATTTGTGAATCTCTATAATTCCAGGAACTAGGACAAATAGGTCACAGGATATTTCACCAAACGTTAGATCATGAAAATGTTATAGTGGTGCTGCAGTGACAACTTGTAGCTAGTTAGAAAGAAAAAGGTAAAGGTGTGATTTTGTCAGCTAAGAATGAAAGGTGTTATGTGGATTTTTTTTTTTAAATCTGTGGATCTTCTTCTTACATCCAGGCTTCTTAAATGAGGTGCAAAGGCAGTTTATTATTTCGAAAAGTAATTTTTTATGCTGACATTGTATATTGTTGAGCTCGAAAGTTTGCTCTTGACCTTGAAAATATCAATTCAACAAAAAATTCTTATCAGGAGAGCAATTTAATTTTTATTTTCAGGAGCTCTCAGCATCATCTCGTGTTCTTCATTAGTGGATGGAACTGGTTACATTGTCACGGAGATGATTTAACTGTCGTTATATGACCTAGTTATGGAACTGCAGCCCCATGACAACAGGTGGATGTATATGGGCATATGGATCGTAACTCCTGTCTCCGTTCCCTGACTCCTGGTCGATGAAGGGGTCAAAGTCATTCATTAGAAGGACATTCACATCCGACACCTGAGACCATTCTTGAACAGACACATGGAAACATTGCTATGTAGCTGAAAGCGCCTGAAAACGAAGTATAAAGAGTCTGGGATGAAAAATATATCACGATTGGCCCTTAATGAACATTAATAAGTGTGAGTTTCTATTGTTGACCATTTACTTGTATTCTTATGAAATCATTTGTCATGTGATGATGTGATCCCATTGCTTTATTTATGGCATCTGTGATGTGTTGGCAGCTTCATAAGCGAACCTGAAGAAGCTGGGTGCTGTGTGCGTCGTTCACTGAAGAAAAAGAACTTAATAAAAAAAAAAAAAAAAAAATTCTTTCTCGAGATCGACTGTGAGATGAGATTTTCTCTACAACACTGATTTGTCCTGCACCCTTCAGTGGTGGAGGACAAAATGAACTCTTTTTGAAAGTCTTTTGGGACGGGGTGAGGGAGGATGGCATCTGAACCTTACCTCGCCTTCTCTGTGCCACGGCCTCCCGTTCTGAGGGTATTTGCTCTGGCTCTGGCGTTTCTTCTGCCCTCCGTCAGCAAATTTGCACAGCAAAGGCTCCGTGGGAGCTGCAGACAGGGGGGAAAGAGGACAAAATCATGTTAGGAGGACTGTATCGTGTGACCTTCCCCTCAGAGGGACAGAAGGCCTTTTGAACTGTGTTGCATTTCTCTTCTTCTACCATCTCACCTCTGTCTCTCCCTCCTCCATTCCTCCCTCCCTCCTCTCTGCCCTCCTATGGAGCTCTTAGACAAATTCCCAGACCAATGATGTTGGCAGGCCCTCCTACCCTGGCCCAGGCTGGCAGCCCATGAAAGAGCATTGCAGGGTATTGTTGAAATAATAATCACAGTAATCGCTCTTGTAAATACCTCTGAGATGGTAATGTAGGACTGCTCTGTCAGCCAAAGCTTGTTTCTAAAAGGCGTTCCTGTTCCTGACGCATAATCCCTCTGTGTTTTACTTTAACAGCCATCTTCTCCTTTATTTGAAATTTTATGCCTTTTTCCACTCCGCAACCATCGATGCAAGCGTCTCACTGAGCTGCGCTGTGTGAGCAGAGGCTGTAAGAGAATTAATACCGCTGTTCTCAGAGTGAACACTCGGGGCAGTCTAACCATTTCATACTATGAACAATAGTAACACAGGATTGTAATAAGTGCTCTTACTTCAGAGCCGGCAAGTGTCTAATATCAAGCAACAGGAAAACATGACATGAAATAGCTGTTATTAATCCAATAAAAAAAAAGAGAAAAAGCCCTCTGTACTGTGACCTCATCTACGCTGTCTCCATATCAACAGTCTTTTGTGTGCATAATTGCCAATAAAAGGTTGATGAAAGTGTTGCGATGACCTACGTCGCTATAAAGATAACTTCTCAAAGGGCACTTTCTCACACTTGAGCTGCAGGTGAGTGCCAAAAGAGACAAAACTGATTCAGGGAGAGGACTCTCCTGATGAGATACTGTGGGGGAGAGAGAGAAATCTGTAGAAAGACACGCTCAGTGAAAGAAAAAAAAAAAAGCAGAGAAAAGGAAAAAAAAAGTTCTTATTGAGCTTTTCTCGTGAGAAACGGGTGGCTCTTTTGGCCGGAGATCTCGGGGTCTTAGCAGTGTCTGTCCCCCTTTTCAGTCTGCGTCAGCGAGATCGGAATCTCTTTGGAGGCAGACTGCGGAGATGAGTGAGGGGATGAGAGACAGTTGGATAAACTAAAAGAAACACACGAGTACAGACGGAGAAAAGAACAAGAAAAAAAAAAAAGGAGAAGAGAGTGAAAGAGATAGAGGCTGAGTGACTGACAGAGAAACAACGGGAAAACAGAGGTAGAGTGAGAATCTACACTCAGGATCAAACACTCATTCCCTGGGAGGGCTGTGCAGCTCTGCAACAGTACAGAACACACTGAGCCAGCGAGCTTGTCCAAACACTCAACCGCTGCTGCCCTGCACCTGGTGGCTTAGAAGGGACCCGACCGCTCTCCTGTCAACGCATTCGCATTACAGGCCTGGCAGCTCGTGACACGGCCGCTCTGTGACGACACAGGCCGATAATGGGGCTGTCGGCGGGAGGTGAGCAATGGGACCTTTTATCACGCCGTGCTAGAGATGACACCCACCGAGAGAATTGTTGATGCTTTAATCTACACTCCCAGATGTTAAGAGACGCTTAGGCCTCGATAATAATGCAGCATCATAAGACAGAGAGAGAAAGAAATGCTGTCAGGATTGACAAGGCAGTGACAGCAAATAAAACAACCTGAAGTCAAGCGAACGTATGACGGGGGGGGGGGTTTCCAGTTGGAGGAAATGATTTGGGTGTTAATGAGCTAACGAGATGATTTATTTATTCATTTCCACTTTCTGACATGTCACCACTTCAAATGGCGTCACGTTCGGAGAGGATGATTTTGTTCTTACAGTAGGTGTCTGAGATGCAAATAAGCAGATGGCTGTGTGTTCCTGTATGCGGCTATAGTGCTGCAACGGGGACAGGCACGTTCAAAATTCTTTGTGTTAGTGTGGCTTTAGGGGCTACTATGGGACCAAACGGCTCAGAGTCAGCCCAGGAGAACATGGCCTGGGGAGGGAGAGTGAGAGAAATGCTGAAGAAGAAAAACAACAAAACTGCTTGCAAACCTCTCCTCTGGCACTCTGGGAGATAATTAGCTATCGGAGAAATTTGGAGAATCTGACACAGAGCACGCTGATGTTCCCCCCACTGACTACATCCCCAGTTCCCACAGCGAACCAGCCAATTTGTTTAAGACTTCAGCCCAAGATCAACAGCCTCACACCACCCCACCCACCCTGTGAACACACTCACCCCTCTATAGCCCTGACGCACACACCCTCCTTCTGCCCTTAAAGTCTCTCTGCTATAACCCTTGAAAACACACACAAAGACCCACATACACACACACAATGCAAACTGCTGCCAGCCTAAAAACCCTTCTTAGACCTCTCACCACACACCGTCATCACTGGCACAGCCCAGAATAAACTAGGCCACTGGCTGTACATACTAGCTTGCTGATGCTGCATCTTTAGGCCACAGGCTCCAAGTACAACACATTTCACACTGGCTCCAGTCAGAGTGTGTGTTGTAGGGGGGCCGCTTGCAAAGAAAATGATTCGGTTATGAACCAATTTGCTGGCCTTTAATGATCCTAAATTATGGGAAAAAGACATAAATTGTTTTTGGTCAGAGGTCAACAACTGCCGATAACAAGGTGCTCCGTGGAGACTCCTAATTGTTTTTTATGTGGGTTGCCGTAGGAACTGGTAAACACGTTAACGAGGGGTGACCACAGACATATGCATATGTGTGCGCCTTGGAGTGCGCACACCAAGACCAACCGCACTCATGCGCACACACATACACGCAACGGGGCAAGAGGAGCAGCGCTAGACAGTTCAGTGAGAGTAAGACGTCTGTGCTGCGAGCCTCATTTGATCACAACCTCGGCTCAGTCTTACTCCACACTGTGCATTTGGCTGTGAAGAGATAGTCATGGCTTTCTGCTCATCAATAGACACATTACCACTCAGTAAAATGAACCAATAAGTGCATGCAGATGTACTTCTGTACAAGACAGTGTAATTACAATAGCCATTTAAATTGAAGCTTGTTGCAAGTTTCACTTATTAGCGCTCAGTGCATAAGTAATTATTGCTATTACTGATGTTTCCTATGGGCCGGCATCTGGGGGAAATCAGCCCTTTGTCTGCGGAATAACAGCCAGCGCTGAGAGAACACCAGATCTCACCATTCCTTTTCTCTTCTGGTATCTGTAGACAAAGAGAGCTTACGTGCTCCGGATGGTCTCGCAAGGCCAGATGAATAGCATCTTGATCCATGAATGCAAATAAGCACATGCATTATAATACATCAATGTCAGCACATCATACATTCATCCTCTGCTCAGAATTGGACTGTACATCTGTTTGGCCTGAATGGTGAAATCAATGCAAGAATAGCCCCGAACTGTATCAGGGCTGGGTAAAAGGTTTTGCTCAGTGAAACAGCCAGCTTTTCACCATCAAGACAGTTACAAAAGAGGCCTCTCACAAGGGCTTGGAGTCAAACTGGGCTGGCCTTGCTTTGCTCTGAGAGTATGCAAAGCCCTAGAGGGCGAACAGAGGGAACTGTTCAGCCACTTGTACCAAAATATGTCACTCTGAAAAAGCTTCAGTCAAAGGAAGCTTTCCACTTCTCAATGACAACTTTGGTTAAAGGTTCCTACGGGTTGTTAGGCTTGAAGTTCCATGAGCTAAGCATCTCTGAAAAGACATTTGCATGGCTCGCTGTGTGTTACTGCGAGGACATATTTGGAAAGAATAAGGTAAAGGAAAAAAAGAGGACAGTATTTTATTGGAATTCTGCTGTACTCTGCTGCTCGAGGGGATCTCTAATTGGATCAACAACTGTCTGATTCCCATCAGCCAGCTTGACCTGTCTGCCCAAACTGAGGAGGCTGTGTCTTATGGGAAAGGGAGTGAAAAAAGAGGGAGGGAGGGAGGGAGGGAGGGAGAGAGTGAGAGACGTGGAAAGACACGGACAGATACAGGAAAAGACAGGGAGCACAAGGGACAGTGTTCTAGAAATAGATAAAGATGAAGCAAAAACAGGGAGTAGTTACAATAGAAAAATATATGACAGGTGGCAAAGGAGAAGGACCAAAACTACAGCTACAGCATATATGTAGCCATTTTTAAGAGTCAAACGGACAAGCTCAGAATGGCCGCCAACTAGGAAGGCAGGCGGCAGCAGCTTCCCTACAGGGAGGGCTTTGACGGATCCCAGTCGATAGCTCTCACAACTGCCACGCTGGCCTTGCATCCTTCAGCATGGAAATGAAGACAGTCTGCCAGCCGTTTTGCTGACAGGGACGGCACACGCGGCTCAATGACACGGCCCGATAAATGGAGCGGGCGCTGAGAGGGGAGCGCGGCAGAGAGTGAGACAAAGAGGCGAGGGAGAGGGAGATAGATGGAAAGACAGATACGATGTCATAGAGAGACAAAAAGACACGAGGAGACAGTGACAGACAGAGGCAGAGGGGGACGAGAGTCACAGAGGGTGGAGGTGTCAGGCGTGGTCCAGTTTTCCCCCTTCTGATCCATACTGTATAGATGAATGAGAGAGATGAGTATAGGGAGAAGGATGTCAACAACGCTTTGCTTCTCACCCTGCATCCGCTGCATATGTTCTATGGCTATTGATCAGCCCCTTGCTCAGACTTTCCCATAGAGGGCTCCTGCAGCATGTCAGGCGGTTCAGGCCTGTGATGATATTATGGATTACGGGAAGGGAAGTGGAGGGAAGAGCCCTGGATGCGGGCGGTAGAAGCCTGATCGATGAGCTATTGCGCACTTAACAAGAGTAATGTTATGTAGGGAGTCTCTGACATGCTAATCCATCTCTCACTCTCTCCATGCGATTGCATCTCTCTCTGTCGTGGTTATCTCCTGTCTGCCTCTCTCTCTCTCCATTTCTTTCTTACTTGTTGTCTATCTATCTATCTATCCAACTATCTATCTATCTATCTATCTATCTATCTATCTATCTATCTATCTATCTATCTATCTATCTATCTATCTATCTATCTTGCTGTCTGTCTCTTCATGCACCACCGAGCAGACACTGATCCCAGACCAGATTCAGACAAATAAACAAAGCTGATGGATGAGATGAGCTCCATGTGTGTCTGGCATGCGGTGAGTCTACAGTATAATGCAGCAGACAACTATAATTGACTGAGACCATCTTATGGGAGTGGGAACACTTATAGAAGCGATGTGTGCATGTCTTCGCCTTTTGGAATATGCAGATATCAGATCAGTGTGAAATGATCCAACAGAAAAAAGATGAAGTATATTCAGCATAAACAAAGAGTTGTAATTATTTTAGCAGCTGAAAATGTGAGTGAATGTGATTGTGCCTTTGAGTCCTGGCTCTGAATTAATCTGCTCTTACAGTAAATGTGAGAGCAGCAAGTGCAGCGCCAAGCAGGCGGCCAGTTTCCAGCTGTTAGCCGTCTCCTGTGAGACAAGCTCTGAGGTACCAGTTAAAACGAAAACTTCGTTTTAGCTTAATCAGCTAATTCCACTCGCCATTCCCAATGCTAAGGTTGCCATGGTGAGTAAACAAATAACTAAAAACAAGAGGCTAGACAGAGGTGTATGAGTGAGTGAGTAGAAGTTAGAGTATGTGTGTTTGCCAACTCTAATGAACGGCTCACAATCCTGCATCCCTATATTAAAATAACATTTATACAAGCAGACAGTCCTCACCGCATTCATTCCAAACGCCATAGTCGAGTGTCGCTGGTTCTTGTAGTCGGTTGCAATTTTAAAGTGGCGGTGGCAGATGTTTCTAATGCTGAAGCCACACATGCTGCTGCATGCTGCCAACATCTTTGTTGCTGCAGACGGTCTCAGTATCAGTGGCTGCTTTACACAGCTGGCCAGGGCGGCAATTACAGTACAAGTGTCCGCATTGTGGTTGGTGCAAAAATTGTAAGAGTAAAGTATGAGATTGAAAACACTATTTGTGGAGTGGCTTCGAAATAAGATCCAAGCTAAGAAAACACTGCAATGTGCAACGGGCAAGTCAGTACGTCACAGATGGAGCTAACAAAATACTGAGATGGACGGACTTGTTGTTTGGTCTCGAAGATGTAATAACACTCACAAAATGCCTCAAGACTTCTTCACCGCTGAACTGAAGAAGCATCTTTGAGAAGACATACAGAATATAAACCTATTTTATGACCTGGATAATTGGGAATCATCTTGGCCTTAACCCATTTTTTTTTTTTTTTCAGAGCTGGGCTGGTGATTCTGAGATCACATTTGATCCACACTGAATTTGTGTTTGAAGAAAGACAGGCTTTCTTCAGTCAGACAGAAACAGAAATAATGCATCAAATAATAAACTATCAAAAGAATGACTGATTTTATGAGATAAAAAGCAATTACATCTTCATTGGTTCCCTTTTGGCCTTGTGGCGTAAAACTGGTTCTGGGCTGTGGAGCTCTCCTTTCATGGCAGACAGTTTTGGCGGCGGCAGAAGGGACTTAAGAGCAGCTGTTGCTGTACTTTGCCTGTGGGGGTTGACTTGTGCTGCCACTGTCTGTGTCACCGCCTGTGTGGGCAGACAGTGAAGTTAGCTCTCTCTCCCTGTTAGCAGAGTATTATAACACTGCCAACGCCTCCAGTGACCCGTGAAACCTCCCATCTATAGAGATGAATCATACAGATGGGTGCTTTGTAATTCAACAGAACTGCCCATCCACCAAACCTGCAGCAGCGAATACCTCTTGGTATATATGACACTGTGTCAGTGTTTTAGCCTTTTGTGAAGGCTTCATTATTTACATCAGCCATTTGAATGTGAATGCATATTTTAGCCTTTTACTCTTTACAAAGCTTCCACATATTGTTACAGCAAAATTACTTAGGTTTATTACTCAAAGCGAGGTTTTGCTGAGCATGCATGGTGTTTGCTCAGCACAGCACTGCTTGACATTCATAGAGTTACACAAATTCACACTCAAGGCGCATTACAAACAGTCCTCCGCTGTTGGCCGGCATGAAACTCAAAAGAAAAATCGAATGGTAGGTGTCTTGCTAAGTGGTGCCTTGCCTCTCGCTGAATTTCACAGACGGTCCGAGAATTCAAACGTATGATTTTCTTGTTATAAGTAGGGTTAGCCAACCTTTAGGCTCCCATTGCCTGAAAATTGACAATGACATTTGAAGAGGAGTGGAAAATATGCTTCAAACTGGAAATGCAAGAAAGCCACATCAGTTAGAGCAGCACGGCGAAGCATACAAAAGGCTGTGTGTCTGTTAACTAGGTTTCCACCGTAGGGGCTTCCAGTAACAACAGTATAGACAGAAAAGAAAATGAAATTACAGCACAATAAATGAATTATCAATAAAGACCCCTCAATACTGTATCTGAGGGGGATCAATACGCCACAGCCAGGCTGCAATGTTGGCCGAGGGCTGAGGGCAGGCCTATAGCTGAGGGACCAGCCGGATCAATAATGTCACTGGGGGTGATTGACGATCAATGCTGCCAGTGACGTTGATTTATGATCAATGAAAGCAGGGCACCCGACTAATAAGGGGGGAAGGGGGAGGGGGGGTGTGCGAGGAGGGAGCGGGGTTCCATAGCGTCCCCTTTACTGTAACTGATTGGGGATCGATGAAGAGTGGCACCGTGGCTGATTAGGGATCAGGTGACTCTGTGGCAGAAGAAGGCAGCTATGTGTGAGAGGATTTGGTTGGCTGCGTGGAGACCAGCCTGTCTGAGCCAAGCAGAGCTGCAGAGACTGTAATTAAAGCTGTGGTGAAAGGAGCTTTCCACCGCTTGATAGAAGCTGCAGGTGCAGCTCTGTTTGCTCTTTCACTTTCAAAAGAGAAGCCACGCACGCACGCACGCACGCACGCACGCACGCACGCACACACACACACACACACACACAGTACACTCATAGGACGTATATACACAATCAAAGACAGCACAGGAAGTTCTGCAATATTTTTCTGTCTTTTTCCTTCTTAAAAATCGTATCTTTTGCTCAGTGACATCTTTCTTCTCTTTTACTTCGTTTTTTTATCGTCTTCAGCTATTTTAAAGACAGCATCTTTGCTTATTGGTTTCTCGCTACTCAGCCAAATGATTTAAGTGTCATTGTTAGACATAATATGTCAACAGATTACTTTATCTTCATTTCAGTAATATAATTACTTTTACTGAACCAATAGATGCTGTGTGTTTGCTACTTCAGGAGGGAAGCAGGAGTAGCTTGTTCTTGATAAACTGAAAATGAATCTCACACCTGTATAAGACAGACAAGTGTAAACCCCCTGCACATATGTAACGGTGCATTTATTCAGAGCTTTGTTTTAGTTAGACAACCTTTCGTCAGGCATCTCTTGTGACTGACCAAAATGTCAGCTGATCCTCTCTGCTTTACCTAATCTCTATAGTCTTCTTGTAATCTTAAAAACACTGATGACATGAGACGGTACAGATATGCCTATGAACTTGCTGGGTGATTTAAGATTAGCAGTGTAGCCAGCTGCATGAGACTTAAAAGCCAGAGTTACGTCCAAATTTAGATGGCTAACCCCTTCATCTGCGCTTTGTCAGACAGACCCCTTCTGAGCTTCAAGCAGTGCATCAGACATTCCCACGGCTCATAATTCATTCCTTTCTTGGGTATTCTCTTTGTTCTCGAGCAGCGTTGACGCTAATTTTCCTCTGTCTTTCCAAAAAAGTTGCTGACAACAAAGTGGCATCTTCTTTGAGGTCATTGAATATATCAACTGTTTTCCAAGAGAACTGCAAGATCTGCTAATACCTGCTTAATTAAGCAGATTTTACAATATCATTCAAGTAAACTGACATTTATGAAATTGTTTTTGATTTTTAATGCAAAGGTCAGGCTAATAATTAAATGAATAATTAATGATCAAAAATGCTATGAAGTGCACCTTATTATTTGAACAGCATGTATAAGTCTATTTTTTCTGGCGTGTAATATCAATATTAAACTTTGTTTAAACTCACCATGAGGCAGGAATGCCATAAAAATAATCATTTGAAAGGTGATTAGAGGTTTCAATCCCTGAAACAAAACAACTCCTGGCCAAAATCTGACCCCACTTCCTTCATGTGTCAGTGCTACCATTTCCTTCTCAACCTTCCCACTGTTTCAAAGAAAAAAAAAGGAAAACAAAACAAAGAATGAAGGTAGTTTGACAGCACATTCTTATCTAGAGAAAAATACACACTTAGCAAACTCTTCAGCATTATTTAAACTAGCTTCAGTAGCTGTGCCCCTTCGTCCCCTTGAGAGAACGATATCAGAGCGATAACCAGAGAGAAAGGTTGACCTGTGGGGAACAACTTTGAGTGAGTCCTTGCCTAAACATCTCAGACGTGATGAAAGGCTTTGTTTTTCTCAGTCTGCGTTAATGGGCCTCAATCGATGTGCGAGAGCCATGTTTTTTCTCCACATGTCCTGACCCTTGGGGAAACACAGGGAGGTAATGTGGGAGGGGAGAGATATTGACACACAACATCGATATCACTAGGGTTCACAAGCAGCGGCGTGGTGAAGGTAACTCCTTCTTACTTCAAGTTGAGGCCGGCTTTTTCGGGACTCATCAATGCGGCATCAAGGACAGAAGAAGCACAGTGTGAGTGGGCCTGAGCGTCGGTGTGGACCGTAAATTAGCAGGTAGAAACAACACAAATACTATTGTTAAGCTGATGATATTCATCAGCTCTTACCATTCTCCTCCAAAACAACCCACCTGTCCTAGATACACACAAACAGGCGCACACACACACACCGACACAT
This sequence comes from Seriola aureovittata, assembly GCF_021018895.1. NCBI lineage: Eukaryota > Metazoa > Chordata > Actinopteri > Carangiformes > Carangidae > Seriola > Seriola aureovittata. The sequence continues at coordinate 10,166,511 of NC_079379.1, forward strand.
TCACTTAAACAATGTGAGGAATGTGAGGCAGCGCAGCAATGCTACAGAGGAGAGCACATCGCAACGCCGGCTCTCATCTGTCACCTACAGCAACCAGCCCGCCAGCCGCCATGATTCGCAGCTTAATTGGGGGAGCTGATGAGGTCTGATGAGGCCGGTACTTATTGAATTCCCCAGCCTGTTATTTAGATAATGCTGGGGAGGAGTGGCCTCCCTCATCTTTCCCATTCTCATCCATTCACTGTCCCAGCAGGGGGCTGCTGGCTAATCCACTCTTGTTTGTAATGGCTGTGCGAACTGAGGGGATTTGGACACGCTCTCCCCTCCCTAGCACACATCTAACACACTCCACTGTTGATTTTACCCCATAATGGGCCTATTTGATGAGTTAACCAGATCCCGACACCCAACTCAACCCCCTTTCTCTGTCTTTCCATCTCTTTTTTTTTTCTTTTTTTTTGGGGAGAGGGGTATTGTTGAATAATTAGACCTTGAAGCAGTGTTCTTTCCCTTTTCTCAGCTTTTCCAAAAGCAATTACCAAACTTGAAATTTGTGGCTGCACAGTGTTCACTGGTTTATAGTTTGTGTGTGTGTGTGTGTGAGTGTGTGTGTGTGTGTGCATGAATGAAAAAGAGAGAAAGAGGGTGTGAAAGAAAGTGTGATGGAGAGAAAGAAAACAGTGGAGAGAAGCGGAAGTTGCCGAACAGATGGCTAAATGGCAGGACGACAAACTTTTAATTTTGTGCCTCAGACTGGCGAAGGAGATGGAGACCGTGAAGTCGCAGAGGGGTGCCAAGAGTCCTGCTCAGTATGAGATGGCACATCAAAACGCATTGGAACTGATGAAAACTCTTGTGATTAATGCCTTTGCTGCACAGACGTTTAAATGCTCTGAATTTCAAACGTAAAGTTTGTATGGAAAAATTCAGCATCTGGGTGGTCACACACTCATGTGTACCAGCTGCAGCGTGGAGAGGCTCGCACAAAGCAAATGTACCGAGATGAGGAGTTAATTTATGAGTAAATATCTGACAATTATCCTCATGAGCAGATATAAAAAAGTCACATAATTATAAAAACTGACTTCAACTACATGAAGTATAGAGGTATTGTCCCTCTAATGTATGCATCACACTGCATAGTGCGTGAGATCCTGCTATCCCACTTCTTTGTCTGGCAGAATGTGCATTACAATGAAACACAATAAGCTGTCAAAATCTCTGAAACACTCTCTGTTATTAAAAACGCTTGCAGTATTTCTCCTCTTCGGGAGTGCGAAGGGAAGCTAATTCTTCTTCTTCTTCTTCATTAACATATCCAACAAAACCAGCTGTAACCCTGTGGCTAAAAATGGTGTCTTGTCCTGGATGAAATAAACCTTACTGACTTCCCACTGAAATTACCTTTCCATGAAACATCCAGTGCTATCGAGAAAAACAAAAGGGCAAATTTATAGATCAGGGGGGCGATGCTGATGAGGGGGGGTCCGTTAAGGCAGCAACATTTAAAAGCTTACATGGAGAGGGTACAACCTGGAGTTCAGCAGGGGCACAGCGAATCAATATCAGCCCGACTTAGAAATCTGCTGTATAATCCTTGATCTCCAAGGCCATTTGCTTTGCAGCCTGAAATTGGATACACCCTGACTGCACCCCCCCCCCCCCACCCCCACCACCACCACCACCACCACTGCGCCGAGCATGATGCTCGCTCCACAAATAAGACATCCTGAAAAATTGATCTGGATGCATCTGTGGCAAGATTACGTCTAGGGCTAAAAGAGAGATATGACTAGCTGACGGTAATTCATAAATCTGTGTGTCTATGTGTAAGAGGATCAGGACAGGGCCTGGTGAATGGGAAAACCTGGTGGTAGTATTATCTTAACTACATCGCTGCTATCTGGAAGATGCCTGCCGCAAAGAGGCCATTAAGACGACACCTTTTGAAATGCTAAGAGCTGTTGAACGCCAAACATTGAGAATCAGTATAATATATTCTATACTGTCGCTATGATTAAGAAGGACGTAGGGAAAATAAGTCATCTTTGTTTATTTCACCTGTAAGCAACGACACCTTTCACAGTATAATACAATTTCTTTGACAAATGATTTGAGTGAAATAGAATGGAATAAAATACAAAAGAGAAGAGGAGTTTATTGCTCCACCACATCTGGAAATTTATCTTTTGCATGTCTTTATCCATTATTTACAGAGTCTGTTTTGTACCCTTAAAAGAAAACAACCTTCATCTCATCTTATCATCTTCGTTCTTTTTTTGTCATATTATTAGTACACTGCAGTTGTAAGCAGAGGCTTTTTTGTAAATTCATCCAACATATTATTTACACAGGATGGACTTATGAGAATAGTTTACTCTCTTTTGCATGGGTGGCCTGTGTACAATATAAGTAAAGGCAGAAATCCAACATTTTGTTCACATTAAAATGGACAAAGCTGCAAATAGGACGAGAGTGGAATGGTGTCGGAGTAAAACAGGGTCTCAAACCAGTATTAAATGAAGGGGTGAACACAATAACATGGGATAAAGGAATCTACACTGAACTCAGATCTAAACATCGCAGGTACTGGAGCAGTCAGTGTGCCGTCGGTGTAGCTTGTGAAAACAGTGCTTTTCGAGAGCACAGATAACTAATCTTGCAACAATACAATAAAACTGGCAATACGGGGTTTCAGTCACTGATGGTCCGTGCTTGCCATTTTTGTATCTAACCTCACCTCAGACAGACATTCAAGGTCAACAACAAAGCATTTTCTCTCTGCACAGTGTTAAAAGAAAAAAGCTGCAGTTTGATTCTGATCAGATGTCTTATAGGGACTCGTTTTCATTTGTGAAGCCACACTCGGTCAATAACTTTTTTTTTTATAATTGATCCCCAATGTTACATGTTTATGTGGGAGTCATCTTTTACATGAATCCTCATGGTGTTTTAAAAGGCTTTAGGACCTCTCAAAACGTTTTGCTGCATGAACTATCCATGCGCCTTCTAGCAGGTGAAACAAAATAAATAAAATATTCCTCTTCAAGAGGGAAGCTACAGTAACAGCAGTTACTACTGTGTAGCAAGCAAGACACGAAAAGTGGGATTTCTAGGAAGAGTATATCCTTAGGTGCCTCTCTGCTGCCTAATTTTTTCTATTCCCATGGTGGTATGTATTGTTAGAGTGGCAGTTGTTGGACTCTCTGAGGCCTTTAAGCTCTCTGTTTTCCCCCTATTACTTGTGCCTGGTGGGGGGACAGACAGTTGTAGAGAGATGCGGTGCGGCGCAGCAGGGGTGGTCCCCAGATACCACAGATTCATACTTTCCACCTGACACGCAGGATAGAGAGAACAGAGAGCTGGCAATTACTAGACTTCTCTCTATATATACTGCAATCCTGGCCAGCTCTGCTCTGCTGTACTCCACTCTGAAGGCTGTCTTAGGGCCAAGCTGGAGGTAATGAAAGCAACACACTCCTAATGGACTATTGATGTGTGTGTGCTTGTGGGTGTGTGTGGATGTATGAGAGGAAGACAGAGAGAGAGAGAGTGAGAGAGGCTCAAAGAACAAAGGAAGGAAGAGGAGACTGTAAGAAATCTTTCTGTTGGCGTGTTGCTGTTTTCTGTGTCTTTTTTTTGTTTTGTTTTGTTTTTTTTTTTTTTGCTATGGCAAGAAGTGTGCATTCATGTCTGTAAAGCTGCTATAAATCATCTATATAAGCTGAGTAAAACCAGCAGAAATAAACCACAAGTGTGATCCAATAGCCACGATGTGCCGTACTGCCAGCCAAGGAAAGACAGACAGTGTCTGAGACATGAGGTCACACAAAACCAGGTGTGTTTCCATCGTCCTTCAGCTGAAACACCAGCAGGCAGCTCTCTATATAAATACACTCTTATACAGAAAAAGATGCAAATAACCCCCGGTGAGAAAAAAAAACTGACAACTCGGAGCCCGTCACGTTAAGTTTCACCAAATGGAACACGTCCCACTCCAACTGGTTGTCCATTGGCAGAGAATGTAGGTGTGTACGCATTTTTATTTTTTTTTGTGTGTATATGTGTGTGTGTGTGTGTGTGTTTGTGTGTGTGTCTCTTTCCCCGCTGGCAGGCAGTCGGATGAATGAATGGGCGTCCACTCCTGGAGGTCCGGTGGCGCTACAGAAATAACTCTACTGACCACAGTGACCTCTGCTTGTTCCCACACAGCTTGCGTCCTGTTCTAATGGAGGTGCGTGCTCTATTTTGGGGGCAGCAGCTAGATTTATCTCACTGCCCTCTGTGTCCTGGGACGGTGACAGTGACGTGGTCGGGTGTAACTGATGCCTGCTTTTCTTTTTTTCCTTTTTTTTTTTCTTCTTTCTTTTTTTAACCTTGCTTCCCTGACGCAAACACTCACAGGATACAATCAGTCCTGAGGTCAACTCTGGTCAGTGAGATGACCTCGCTGTACCTCACTATTTCTGTTCACTTTCAAATGTAGACAGTAAAACATACTCAAAACATGCTGCTGTAATTTATCAAACTCATGTGTTGTGATACTCGAACATAATGAAAGGTGCAGGAGATAGGGAGGAGTTGACCAGTGAACCACAGAAGGCAAGCCTGCTGAATTGCTTGCATACCTCAGAGACCTTGGAGCATGATTATCCTCCTCAGCAAACTTAATCTTCATTCTGGAGGACGGGCAGGCCGGCCGAAAGGCTATGAGCTCAGTGACCTACTGTATCTGCTGAGAGGCGGAATATTATTCTTTGCAAAAGAAATGCATTTCCTCAGGTCCTGCATTAGATTAAGTTGACTGATGGCTAAACCCTGGAATCTAGGGATCTGTGAAGATAATATGCACATTGCAAGACTTTCATTCCTGAGGTGGTGGAGAGCCCACTTAGATCTAGGCAGAAGTATGAAAAGAAAAAAACCTAAAGGTTTTTTTTCTTATGACTGTAGAGTGTGCACTCTGATTCCTGAGCTCGCCAGAATAAAATTCACAAGAATGAATAACGTCCCTCCCTCCAAAAAACGCAACACTTTCAAAAAACTACTCAGCCTGAACTGTTTTTCACTGGGCAGTGCTAGATGATAGCAGACTCTCCTTAATAAGAATAACTAACTACTACTTACTGTACTTTCAGTGCACTTCTTTACCTGATCTTCTTGTACTTGGCCTTATTTAGTACTTACTTCAAGGTCTCCTTCTGCATTTAAGCTTTAGTGATGTCCCTCACTTGTAAGTTGCTTTGGATAAAAGCTTCTGCCAAGTGATTAAATGTAAATGTAACAGATGAACATGATTGCTATACCTGTGTCACACATACTTTAGGGCTGTGAGGCTGTTCAGACAAACAACAGATCTGTTTAAAAAAAAAAACACAGCCCCCTCATTAATTTGAATGGGACTGCTGCATTGGGTCAGCGGGGGTGCCGATGCAGAGGTCTCTGGCAAACAGCGTCATCCAACAAGGCGCTGCAGTGCCCAATCAAACGTGCTATCACACACTGGCAGATTAGACTTTGGAAAGGAGGAAAAGAAAGACAATGCCATTCTTGGAGTCACGAAGCTGGTATGTGTAAAGCCAGATCGCTTTGAAGTGAGGCAAAATATGAAATAATGTATTCTCAGTAACTATGTGTGTTATACATTCGTGGATATTTTACATTCAACAGTATTTTTGTAACAAGCCCAGATTGGATATCTGACCCGAACTTGTTGCAGCTCCACTCTGACGCAAAATTTAAAAGAATGAAAAATTAAAAAGAAAGAAAAACTTTTCCGTAACTGTCTTCTGTTCACCCTGAGTGAATCCACAGCATAAAAGAGAGGCAAACACATCAATGAACAGGCTGACAACATGTCAAAACGGAGAGGAACGGAGAAATGTTCTTCATAAGTAAAAGCAGCCTCAGGTGCTTATTTTGCTCGCACTAATATTGTGTGCACTCAGCTACATCCAGTAACATAGATGAGCATTAGGGGGAGATGAGCAGGAATGTGTGCGATGCGGAGAATAGCGAACAGAGAGGAAGGGAGGAGAGAAAGTGAGGGATGAAAGACGGCGGCGGCAATGAAGATAAGAGAGGGAGGGATGGATGAGAGACAGTATAAAAGCAAGGACAACAAAAAAGCGCAAGCAGAGATATGAGCGGGCTGAGAGGGAGAGAGATGGAAGGGGATCAACATGAGGACAGCTGGGCCGGGGTCACGGGGGTCAAGCTCAGGCAGTGGTTACGCAGTCAATGTCATTCTTTCATCTCGGCCGGCTGCAGTTGCAGCAACCTAAACTTTACTCAGATTTAACCTTCCAAAAGCACGGACTGATCCAACGTTCACTCCTATCTTTTCTGCTTCCCCTACGCCCACCCATCACTTTCTTCCCCTCTCTGCCCTGTTCCATCTGCTCTCTTTTATCTCCCTCTCTTATTCCCGTCACATTTCCCCAACTCCCAATCTATTTCTTTCTATCGCACTCCTGCTATATTTCTCTCTATTACTCTCCCTCGTTATGTATCTTTTTCTCATGGTAACTCTCCTTCATTCTGTCTCTCTCCACATTAGATGTGGTTGAGTGGAGAGCAAAGTCAATCGTTCCTGCCTAAACCCCTCCAGGAGCCAGAGCTCCTCTCCTCTGCCTAAACAAACTTTGAAGCCAATCAAAGGGCTTATATTATTTTCTGTGGAAGGGGACTGCAGCAGGTGAATACTTTATATTTCAGTGACAGATCCACTCAGAGCCGCTCCTCTCTCCTCCTCCTCCTCCTCCTCCGCCTCCTCCGCCTCCTCTCTGCTAACTGTTGGCTCCGCTCATGACTGATACAGTTCAGTGGCAAAACAAACAAAGCGTGACAAATCCAGATTATTGTCTGTGGGCGAGATAAGGTTATAATGAGAAAGTGCAACGGGGGAAATTGATCCTTTTTCAGGAAGCTGTCTGATTTACTGGGGATGCCAATAATAACTTCCTGTGTGTCCTGCCTCTAATGGAGGGCAGGTGAAGTCTGGGGTGGGTGGGGGTTGGGGTGAATGGTTCATGCTAAGAGGACAGATTTCATTACGATGCAATATCCTGAGAAGAGCATTTGAAAGGGAGGGTTTTGTGGCTAATTATTATCCGTGGCAGTGTATATTGAAAAGCTGTCTGAATGTCATTGAGGATCATAAGCAGGGACAGAAATATGGCTAGTTTACACTGGGTGACAGCAGAGGTAAATGAATTATCAATATGTAATTGATTTGACCTTTTGTTTCCATCAAAAAAGAGGAGGGAAAACATTAGATATAAACAATTCACAGATCAGCACCCATACATGACACACAGATGCATCATGGGGAAAAAAATGTACCTTGGCGTGCTCGGAGAAGCAGCCAAGCCACCAATCTACTTGGCTGCACGTTAAATCTACATGCCATAGGGGAGAGAAATAGGCCTGCCGACGGGCCAGTTATTAGCCAGGGGAGTGTGGGAGGGATTGCAGAAATTAACATGGATTACTCAAGTATGACTGACAGTTTCAGAAGGGCTTTTTGTGACTTACCAAGTGATTTGGGACTTGCCTTAATTCAGCGAGGGACGTTTTAATACCGTGGGCTGTCTCTGCTATCTTGGCACCGTTGCCTTGGTGAGGATGCCAATAGGGAGGGGATCTTTTTCTGCAACAGCACCCCCAGCAACTGCTCCCCCACCCTCAGTGCCACAGGCCTTGTGTTCTGCAAATAATCACGGGATGTGTTGTCGGACCAGCACTTGGGGTTCAGCAATGTCTTTTGGTCTATGTTGTGTTTTGTTTAAAAAAAAAACAAAAAAACAAGGGGGGGGGGGGGGGGGGGGGGTCTTGGAAATAGTGGCCCCTGTGAACACTGTCTGGCATAAACCCGACAGCTGCCGTGGTCCTACAAAAGCCTGGGTGTCATCTGAATCTCCACAGAGAATCGGAAAACTGGAAATTTGATTAGGATTTTTCAAATGCAATGACATTCATATGGGGGAGGGGCGCTTCACATGAGAAGAGCACTGCACAAGTGCACCATCAGTCTCAGTCATTTCTTCTGTATACAATATAGAAGAATACTTTGAAACTGAAAAGTTTCAAAAGACAAACAGCCAGATAAGGTTAGAGAGAGAAATGCCAGAATGCTGCAAAAAATAAAAAAATAAAAAGTAGCAGGAAAGCTTGTACATATTGCATGTTTCCGTTTGGTTCCATCTCCCAGGGCCACTGTGGCTGCTTCCTGATGTGGTTTTCATTATTTATCCAGCATCTATTGGACAATATTGGAGCCAGCTCTGAGCTGTGCTGCCATATTGGCAGCAGCACAACGGAGCGAGCAACAACAACGGAAGTGAAAAGGAAGAGGCTGCAGTGTTACTGCACATTCAGTCTGGACTGAATCTCTGTTTGCACAGTTAGACATTCACAAGAACGCTAGATTCATCAAAGTCTGGTGCTGTCATTTGGCAACACACACCACTACCTGTATCTAGCCCTTCTGAAAACACACGTTCTTGTTTACTTAGCTGTTGTTTGATTGTTGACAGTGAAATTGAGTTAAATCGCACATAGAACAGCAAGTCGCCTGAACAGAGCAGCACATACAGCGTATCACATGTTATCGATATCTTTTCTGCCACTGCAGACACACAATATGGGATGTACATGAGATTACTCACCTGCCAAAGCCAAACAATGGCTAATGTATCTCCGGTTTGAATTAAATTTACCATAGGGTGTCATCTCTAAGCTGTTTAATGCAATGTGGGACGAAGGGCTTTAATCAGCGAGGCTCAGTGGAGCCAGCGGATTAAATCACTTTTTATCTGTGCTTCCTTTGACTTTCCCATTGCTCAGGGTTGCAGTGTAAATCATAATGCGTCCCTGTTGGGCTCATTTCAGTATGGGTCATTGCTGTAGTCACATTTCATAAATTCCATTTATTTTGCGTACTGAGTAAATCCACATCCACTGAAAAACAATTCTCACGTCCAACTCCAAAGCAGATCATTTCTCAGAAAGAGGTTGTTGCGTCTACATGACTGTATAGGCCTATCTATCTGTGAGTGTGTGTCGCCTAAATACTTCTAGACATACACACTGTATACATGCATATGCATTGTTGCATGCAAACACATACACAGGTGAAAACACATAAACACACCTGTGTGTATTTTGGCATACATATACTTCATCCGTGTGCCTGTACGGACATGAGTGCATGAGTTTCTATCTGTGTGCGGGTGTATGCACACTCACATCTGACAACAGCGGCAGGGAGAGCGGCTGCCGCATTGCACAGAATAGCTAAACAGCTGTAGTGCTCCATCAGGGCTATCGATCATGTCCCTCTCTCTGAATCACAATCAGACGGGGGCAGAGCAGAGCGGCTGGAGCGGGCCTCGGTGACTGGCTCGACTGCGACACACCTCTCATATCAACCAGGCTTCACCAAACAAATCTGACCTGGATAGCTGATTAAATGCATCTATATGCGAGTGTCGTAGTTGTTGTTTCTGTACAACTTGCTGGTTTAAGTATTCATTTCAACTTCCTGGCAAGCACCACTTTTTGTTGCTGGCTGGGTTTGGTTGCTTACACAGAATACAGCAGCGTCTACCGTGTTTAAGTACAGTTACAAAGGATGTCCGATCACTACAGGTATTGAGATAACTCCTAACATACTGTACATGCCCAACCTGAGTAACAGTAACATGAATTAAAAGTGCATTAAACCAGACGTCGTATCTGCCTAATACATGTAACCACTAGAAAATTAGACATGATTTCATTAAAAACTTAACAGTAAGAATAGGGAAGCTGTTTGAGTATCATTAGCTGCCATCTGCTATCATCTCCCCACACTGTATATCAACTCAACATCTCATGTAATCACAAGGAAGTTAGATGTTATTACATTAAAATTTAAACAGGAAGTGTATGTAAGCCGTCTATGGCGCCATTAGCTGCCATCTGTTAGCATCTCCACAATCTTCTGTTCTGTATGTTCCTCCTCTCTGTGTCCTTGCGTTATCTGCGACCCAGTGTTAACTTCCTGCCAACATGGTGGCTTCCTTTCTGTTCATTTTCCCATGGTCAGCTGAATTTAACAGATGACCTGGCACTTCCAGATATTCACTTCCTGGTATGGGACAGCAAGGTTACAAGTCAATATCCTTTTTGTATTGCCACTGGACACACCTGAGTAGAAGAGGACAGCTTTAACAAGACCAACCCCCATCACACACGGACACACAGACACACACACCCGCACACACTCATGCACACACACACATCTCTTGACACAATGTGATTGAGTGGCTAAGCTGGAAATGCAGAGGCTTGTCAGATAAGGGTTTGAGATGGATCAGTGAGTGGGCTTGGTACACTGAGAGGAGTGTGTGAATTTGTATGAACATGTATGCATGCTAAAACTGCTGCCCTGTGTGCCCTGAGTGTGTGTGCTGCCAAAGCTGCTTTGTGTGTGTTTCTGTGTGTGTGTGTGTGTGTGTGTGTGTGTGTGTGTGTGTGTGTGTGTGTGTGCAGGTTATGTTTTAAATGCTAAATGGTGGAAAAAAGGATCCTATTAGCATTATATGGATGTTGACATTCCATTCAGGTCAAAGTTATTGGTGCGTGACTGTATTTGTGCTTATGTGGTTTGTGTGCGTGTTCGTTTCAAATCTCACACAGTGTAGTAGTCATGGCTGTCACACCAGCATACCCATACACGTGCATGGACACACACACACACACACACACACACACACACACACACACACACACACACACACACACACACACTCATACTCCTACTGTGGTGTGTGTGGCGGGGGCCCCCCGGGGGGTGCCGCTGAGCTGTCAAAGATGGATGGATGAAGAAGCTGCCCTGCATCACAAGGGGCTCTGGGGAAATACCACCAACATGACACACACACACACACACACACAGGCAAACACATACACACACTGACATAGACTCACTGTGTTTCAGCACACAAATACAGTAACTGCATAAATTTGAATATGCACGCATGAATCAGAACACAGAAACAAATAAGAATGTGGTGAGAACACACAACGTGCACACACACACACACAAACACACACACACGCACACATCTGTCTATAAAGGGATAGTCACTGCCTCTGTGAGTAAGAGAAACAGCCCTAGGGTCCTCCGCACAGGAACATCTGAGTTTGATAACAGAGGAATGTCCAGGAATGTCCATTTAGCAGACAGCAAGTCAACATGGACAGTGTCAGGAGGCGGAAAAAATAACACTTCCTCAATCCCACTGCCTCCTATGAATCGAGAATCAAAGTGAACTTTCATCTATGAGTATTCATGAATAACATCTAAGGGGCTGCAACTTTAACAATTACTCTTTTTTTATTGGGTTTTGCCTTATAAATTCATTTCTGAGATCTGGAAACGAGCCGTCATAGCTAAAAAAGAATTCAGACTGGGCAAGAAACATGGGTAATCAGACCATTCTGCAGATTTGAAAAAATTCCCTCCAACTTGTGAGCACAGTTTTGATGTGGTAAGAGGGATTTTCCAGGGACATTGTGTTTTCACTATTCGCTTCACTCACAAATGATGTGGTTTAGATCATCTAGATAGACTGTTTGCTTGTTTACAACTTGCCTGATCATCTAACTGCTTGTGTTTCTTGCTCCATCAGACTTTGTTGTAACATTTCACCAGGTTCTCAGATCTCATCAATCAGTTTAGTCAGCACAGTGTCATTAAAAACGATAGAAATAATGGTAAAAATGCAAAAAGATTCACAAATTGCAACCGCACAAGGAACAATAATAGCTTTCGGAAACGCCAATCATATGTGTGCATACTCAGGCGTACAGTAAGGGGGAAGGGGAGATTTGATGGACCCTTTAGGAGGGACCACAGCAGCGCTGGACCAGAGCAGACCTTGTAAACTTAACCATTCTTAATTCCACAGAAGGATTTCCTCGATCAGGGCAGTAAATCTCCATGCTTGGCACAAGCCTGAACAATCCATTAACAATAATAAAGCGTGAGCGGCCAGGAGATGGACCCTTAAAGGGGAAGGTCAGCCTGATATTACAGCTTTAAAGGTTTCCTATTACGGCTCAACTTCAATATAACCACTCACCTTGCCTTTAATGGCCGCTGGCTATGCAGTGGCTGAGCATATATGGAGATTCTAAATCCAGTCTCTTTCAGATATTACTGGATAGTGGACAAAGATTTATGGGTCTGGTTCTGTGCAGCTGGTCGGAGGTGTGAGCATTGTTAATAAAATTGCCCCGGGGGTGAAGGAGATCTCCTCGGTATCGCCCTGTCTGGCCCGCACGTCCTGCTGGGACGCACAGGAGGCTTCAAGCGCTACAGCACCTGGCCACAAAATTGCTTAGGCAGCATTTTTCATCTTCATCCTGGCCCTTCCCTCTCTGAGTTTCTCTCTTTCATATCTTTACTCTCCTTCCACCTCACGTTTCTTTTTGCTGCCAACGCTTGTCAACCTTACTCCCTTAGTGACACTGTTTCCAACATTTCCAATTCTTTGTCTCCTTGTGTTTCAAACTTTTGGGACAGGGATGCCACTCTGGACGCTGAATACAAGACAAATTTCTGCACTAGCACACAATGTGGCACTATCTTGTCTCTACATCTGTTTCCATTTTGTGACACTTTCTTTCACCCTCTTTTCTCTGCCACTTCTCTCCTTAGCCAGCTTGTTCCACTGTCTAGGGTGACTGCAGAAAAGAGAGATAGGAAGGAGAAAGGACACAGCAACAGAGAGCAGGAGCAGGAGAGGAAAGAGGGGAGAGTGCAAGCTCTTAAGTAGATTGCAAAGAACAGCACAGAGGCATGAGTGTGAATATTAAGCGGGTTTTCTCCTGCCCGAGAAGTTCCAGCCTGCAGCAGCAGCAGCACCACCAGGGAGGGAGAGAGATGGTGACAGAGAAAGAGAGAGAGCGAGAGGGGGGGGGGGGGGGGGGGGGGGGGGGCAGGAGAGACCTATAGAACTGTCAGCTATTCAGCCATAGTAAGACAGCTACCTTCAGGTGTCAGAAACAACGGTGTACACAATCTATCAAGCTGTCCAGCAGATCTGAGATGAGAAATTACCATAATTGAATTAGAAAAGGAGGTTTCTCATTGCAAAGGTGATGATTTTCCAAGAAAGAAAGGGAAGGGGTGACGCGAGAGTAATGTAAAGCAAAGGAGAGGAGACTCACCTGGAATGCCTGGCGGAGTTTTCAGGTATTTCCCATTGAAATGCTGTATCACTACTTCACATTTCTCTGTGGACTCCATCCTGCAACAAAAAGGGATACGTAAGGTTTAATTTAAAAATATTTAAAGCAAATGTTGAAACCGACATTACATAGCTGTAAAAAATATACATTTTTTTTACCTCTTGGCTAAATTATGACACATAAGGAAAATATTGCCCCTGATGACACATTTGCCACAATAAGGAGTCACTGACTAGACTGTGTCCTGCTGGCTGGTTATTATCATTCTGTTCATTCCAAAAAATCCAATGAGACTATCCAGAGCCTGTCTGTCTATCTGCTGGTGAACGCCACTGTCTGCATGAGTCAGAAGTTCATAATGAAATTCAGCGTTTGCAGGGAATGAGTTGTTACACAGCCTCTCCCCATGCCTAATAGAAAAGAAAAATGATAGAAAGACAGAGCGAAGAGGCCAAATGGATGCAGGGATGCAGAGGAGTAAGGAGAACAAGGGGTATAAGAAGGTGTGGGGAGGTAGATGAGACTGATTCTCAGAGAGGGAGAGAGAAGCTGCCTGACTGGAGCCACTGGATCAAATGCTGTGCAGGCCAAGCAGCTGACCGGGAGGAGGGCTCTGATCTCTCACATCACAAGCTCACACACACTAATATCCATACACACATCACATCAAAACATGTACATAAGTATATCAAACACATTTAAAATGAACAAATGTACTACATGTACTTTCACCCTTGAGGGGATTTCAGCAAGTTACACTATCTGCCATCTTAAATCTAACTCGTAAGCTTTAACATTGTACATTTTAAACGTATACATAACTCACACACACATGCACATACACACACATGTGCTCACACTCACACACACACACGCGCACACACACACAGACACACACACACACACACACCCGCACACACACACACACACCTGTCTCATTTTAATAAAGGAGCAGATCCATATTTGGGAATATGACTATTTGCTATAATAGAGAAGATGTAATCTTTACACTGTGCCCTTCATTACGAGGACTTCAGGTACATCTCAATATGAGCTGAACACCTCAGTTTCTTTACCTAACCTGCATATGATAACTGTGAATATAACACTGATTTACCACAAGCTATTTACATCAAAAGTACTTACATATCTAATAAATCTCCTTACAACTGATCATATTTTGACTTTTAAGTCTTGCAGGGACATTTAAGTCATAAAGTTAAATAAAAACATCAGTCAAAGACTATGATTTTTTGTTCTCTATGCATGAGAGAATATGCCCTTTATATTATTTGCAAACATTGTACATATGTCACCAGATTCTTTAACACACACATAGAAAGAACTCATATTAAAATGAGACAGTTTTTAAATGCAGGCTTGAGTGATTCCTATGCCTTTATGGTAATATGCTCTTGGAATGTGCAGAATTCATTGCTTTCCAGATTTTTATGCTTCATTCGCTCTCACCTCCTAGAATACTCATATCATCCTGTCAGCCTCTCACTTCTCTGTCCTCTGTCTCTCATCCTTCTCCTATCTCTACCTTCATCTTTCTTTCTTTCTTTTTTTTTTTTTTTTTTTAACCATAGCTTCTTTATCGCTCTCTCTTTCTCATCCATCTTACTCTTGGCCCGTCTGCACCTCTTCTTTTTGACGTCTCTCTCATTCCTCCCCGTCTTTCAACCTTGGTCATTTCCTCCATCTTTCACTGTTAGCCTCTCTCCCTCATGCCCTATCTCTCTCACTTTTTGTGCCCTCCTTTCCTTCCCTCTCTGTCTATCCTTTTGTTTTTCTCTGTTACGCCCTTCCCGCATAAACATCTTTCTCCCTTTCCCTACTTCTCTTTTTAGAATATGTAATTTTTCACACTTCCTGCCGTCATCCCTCTCTCACTAACCATGTATGCTCCCTTTTTTCTTCATCTTTCTTCTCCCTCTGTCCCGCTTTTTACAGGGACAGCTGATACAAACCAGCCAGTCTTTTAATTTCTATTATATATTTTTTACTTTATCTGAATTATGCCAATAAAGCCTCATCGAATAGAAATGAATGTACAGTAGAGTCTGTTTGTGTTTACATATAATCTGTATGCATATATGCACGCACACATTCATAATATGCTTCTAATCCGTGTTCACACACACGACTGCACTTCAACACAGTTCCACAAACATGCCAATAACCCTTCCACAATGCTTTCACATTAGGAGGCAGCTCAGTGATACAGAGAGGATCTGCATGAAGCGGCTAACCTCTTTATCACTTTTGCTCTCTTTCACTCAGGCCTAACAACTCTGTACATACTGCACACTCCACTTAGCGCTTGTGGACTAATGATTTATGTGGTTTTGTGCTGCATCGTCTGAACAAAAAATGTTTTGCAATTATTTTTTGGGATGTTTTTGCTAAAGGAAAATCAGCCTTGAATGCATCACCCTTCTCCAAAGCGTCTTCTTACTAGAAATGGTCTCTCGCTATCCCCTAGCGCTCTTTATCCTGCTCCCCTCTGGCTGTTCATTGTTTGCCTCCTTCACTCTTTCCAGCAGTACCGCAGGTAGGTAGACAGAAAACAGGTGGGCAGACAAGGAGTAAATAAGGCAGGCAGGCTGTTAAGCAGTCACCGAGAAACAAACCGGTCAGACTGTCTGTTGGTCAATCAGACTGCTGCGGTAGCCAGGCAGTCACTGAGCCAGCCAGGTAGGCGGTAAGGCATTGTGGCTGTTCTCTGTGTTCTCTGTGTGCTGCTGGTTAATGGCATCAGGTGCTGCTGTCTGCAATGATTAGTGCTGGGGCTGGAGTAATGGGCTCTGATATCAGTAATGGATCAGCCCACAAACACTTAGCTCAGTTTACTCTCTCTAATGCCCCTCATGGCCCAACCCTCAGCAGCTGTCTGTCTGTCTGTTGACACAGCTAACGCCAGCTCTACAATTAATAAAACACATTGATTCTTCTTTTCTTTTTTTTTTCTTTGAGTCTGTCTGACCTGTTATCAATTACCACCATTCTCTTTGGATTCATGCATAAACAATACAACCTTTTCTACTTCTTTCTTTTTTTTTCTCTTCCGTTTTCTCCTTATCTAAGAAAAACACAACTCATCCTCATCTCACATTGTCTCCCACACACCCACACTCACTCATTCCACTTTCTATTCCTCAATCTTTCTCCGTCTCATACCGCCCTCTCCTTCCCATCATCTTCTTTTTCTCTTTCTAATAACCTCTATGATTAGTTCTTTTTACCTGGCTATTGTTTCACACTCCTGTCCCTCTCTCTCCTGCCGTCTCACTCTCCCTTTCCATCATGCCTCTTCCTCCTCCCACGGAGGGCTGCTTGAACAGGTGGCCTGTGGCAGGTTGCTGCTGTGCTCTGCTTGTTGGTCTGCAGGAGGCTGCCTACCTGTCTGTGTGTGTACGTGTGAGAGTCTGCTTTTGCATGCGTGTGTTGGTATACGTGCACACGTGCATGCACGTGTGCTTACGCACGGCTGTGCAGGCATGTGTAGAGGTCTATCTGTGCATAAGCTCATGTTTGTGCATAAGTGCCTGTTAATATATGTGTGTGTTTTTGTGCTTGTCTGTCCTGCTGTAACCCTCGGTAATAGAGCAGGGAATAGGAGAGGAGTTCAGCCAGAGCAGGTGATTAAGAAAAATCCCTGCAAGATGGCAGTTCTGTGGCCGTCAGTGGCCTCCTCTGGGTAAACAAGGGAGGACTGTGTGGAGAGGAATGAGAGCCTGGTGGCTGCCGAGGACAAGGACAGAGAGGTTTATGACTTTGGGGGATTAACAAGCAGAAGTGGAAACTTTTCTAAGCAGAAAAAGAAATAAACTGCTCAGTGATAGGTTTGGTAGTGGAAATAGAGCAGCCCTGACTATACTGTAAGGACAAGGGGTAATTGCTGGTGTCCAAGAAATGTATGTAAATGCATAAGCGCAAGCATCCCATTTATAGGCATGTATACACATATGCATAAGCACACACGCTCTGATGCACAGGAATGAACAAAGACAAACTCATCCACTGGCGGACGCACTGTCGAACAGGCTCAGAAAAGAAACAAATCACACTTAAAAGTTTCTGCTGCCTGGAGGTAGGGGTCACCTGACAAGTGTCTTTATAGAGTGAATGCGTGTGTGCACACAGGGTGTACAGGTGGTGTGCCTGTATGCCAGTGTACGTGCATCTATTTGTGTGCACACTTCCATCAATGCATTTGCAAGTGCGTGTGTATGTGTGCACATTACATAGGTCAAATCTATTTGAACAAAAATGTCTTAGTGTTCCAGCCTCCATGGAGTACCAGACCGTACAGTAAGTATGGAATAAGTATTTGACATAAGGACAGTGTGTGGGCTCACTGCACTTGCATTCATAGCAGCAGCAAGGCAACATATTGTGAAGAGATCCCACTTTTAAACTGACGCATCCATGTCACATTATCATCATTATTATTGCGTACCTGGCAAAACCAACTCCTCTGCTGACCCCGTTGGCATCCCTCAGTATCCTCGTGGAGATGACGTGACCCAAGGGTTTCAGCATGTTCTCCAGCTCCTGCTCATCCATAGACACGGGCAGGTTGGAGATGTACAGGTTGGTGGGGTCTTGCTCTTGTTGCTGAGGGGCCAGGGATTTGAAGAGCAGAGGGGAAGAAGAAGAGACAGGGGAAGAAAAGATGGTATGAGAAATAATGTATCATCATCAGTCACAGGAATGGTGAAATATGCATCAGCTCTGTGTCATGAGGCATCACGTAACACATAACAATGCTGCCATCAGTGCAGCCAAACTCTGGCTGAACTCACATGATGTTTGGCCTTACTGACACTCACACATTCATCTGCTCACATGCAATATGGATACATCAATAGTTCATTGTGCTGGTCCTGCGTGTGTGTGTGTGTGAAAGAGTGAGTTTGTAGGCTACATTATGGATTTGGGTGACTGGAGAGTATTACAAGTCATACATGTCTGTATTTACATCTTGCATGCTGTACACATTTCAAAGAGTTTGTATGGAGGCTTCTGGATGCGTTTCTACACAGATCTCAAGTGTTAAAGATCAAGTGAAAGAGGGATAGAAACAGAGAATGAGAAGCTGTGTAGTGTGTATTGTACAGCAGTGTTTTCTCTGTAATGCCTAGGGCCTGCTCCTAGCTAGGTGAAGCTGCACAGCTAGTGATGGATCTGAGCCTGAGGTAGCTGAGGGGCCAGATGTGCTCTGCAGTAGAACAGCTGGAAACAGCAGCTCGGCCCCAACAGTCAACCAGTCACTGAGGCAGAGCTCACAGCCACCATGTCTGTCACCCAGCTATCCGTCTATCCATCCTTCAACTCAGTAATTCACTACCATGTCAGCCTCGGTGGCCAGCATGATGCGATGAGTGAATGGACATGGCAACATTTTGAAAAGATTTGCATCCACTTCAGCTCACAGATGACAGTGGAAGATGTTATCTTTTTGAGAACACCACATTCTAATCTAGTACCGCCTCTTTCAAGGAGGGGCCATTTTATTTCAGGTCAGACCCCTGAACGATGATGATAATCTAACTGATCATTTTGACATGATCTGCCATTGTGAACGACTCTATATATTCAACACATTGAATCAAAAGTAAATTTCACTCTCATCCTTCTCAATTACAGGCTCTCAGAGTGCTACTGTTTAATTCACTTTAGATCAATAATGTGAAGAGGAGGGTCCTTACAAGGAGCGATGCCATGTAAAAAGGCAATGATCTGTGTGATGGTTGTGATCTATATCTAATAATAAGAAAGGCTACTGAATCTGAATGAATATTCTGTGTAACGATAGCAATTTAGCAGGAATTTTTTTTTTTAATTAATTTCATAGACTTTAAAAACTGGCAACAAGAAAAAAGAAGAGAAGCAAGGACAAGTAGGAGGAGGAGGAGAGTTAACTGACTTTCACCCAAAGAAAATTAAGACAATCGGCACAGAGCTATGACTGTGTATGGATGTTTTTCTTTTCTAAACCTCAAGAAGCCTTATAATCTGTCAGTAGCACCACATTATGCTGGAATCAGTTGTTTGGTCCTCAAAATGATGAGAAACGTCAGGTTTCAGTGATCTATTTCACACACATATGCAATATGCTAAATAGCGACTTCAGAAGTCTGCGTTCTTCGCGGCCGAAGAGTCTTTTGTGTTAGTACAGTTGCAGGTAAACAACGTCTTTGAGAATCTTTACAGTCTTTACAGACTCTCTGTGCTTTGCCACAGGCAACGCTGTCTCAATCTGTCTTGTGTTTTGCTTTCTGTTGACGGCAGAGGAAGAGGTTAAGGAGGAGGAGAGGAAGTGCCTCCACCGCCGTCCTGCCTCCATCTCTCCATCTGTCAGAGGAGAAGACTGGTCCCTCCCCTGATTAATTAGCCGTCTTATCTGACAGGACATGTTTGATCTGATTAAAGCCTTCGGGAGAAAGCCGGTGCCCGATGTGAAAGCAAGAAAACTGCGGCTATTTCTCCTTTAACCAGGAACTCAATTACCTAACTTCAGGGCCAACTTAACTCCTCCTTTTTCTGCAGGTTTGTCACATTTTCGTGCTTTAGAGCGAGTGAGAAAGAGCTCACAAGAGTTTGTATAACACAGGATTTGGGAGTGAATGAGGCTTAATTAAATCTGCTCGTAAAAATCTACTGTACACGTGTCACTCTGCTGCTAAGTCCCTTTGCTGTGTGTAGCTGTGCAGCTGCGCTTTCCTTTGAGTTTCACTGGATATGTGAGGCGATGTTTTTCAGGATTATGTCAAATAGGCTTCGTATTCCAGTGCAGACAGGAGGCCTGGATCAAAGAGTTAACTGACTGACTCACTCACTGGGCTAAGTCAATGATACCCGACTTGGTGAGTGTGTGTGTGTGTGTGTGTGTGTGTGTGTGTGTGTGCACGCACACTTTTGAATGAAGGCACTTTCTCCTGTAAGCATGTGACAGTACATGCGGTGAAAGAGGACGACAGAATGTGAAGCAGTAATTTGTGTGCGTGGGCTAATAGTAGAGAGCTCTTTTTGCGTGGGGGGGGGGATTATCATGGGGAGGCCTCGTCTATGCACGACCGCCTTCGCTAAGTTTTCTCTTTGATGACGTTCTGCACCACAAAGCCCTAAATACCCAGATGAGAAGGTTACGTGGAGGAGTGGAAATGGGAGCATTTTGACGGGAGGTGAGATGGGCTGGCCCGTTCCACAAGGAGATTTAATTTCCTTTAATGTCAGCCTTCGCACACGCTCTGCTGTCAGGCTATGAATGAAACGGTAATTGAGGTGTGTGTGCTTGTGTGTACCTGTGTATAAATCCTATCCTGGAGTAATTATGCATGTGTGTTGGATGTATATACTGTAATGTTGTGCCTTGGTATGCATCGTTTTTGCTTTTATGTGTGCATGTCTCCCAGAGGTGTAAGCACGCCTGCTTCTTGTGTGTGTGTGTGGGATGGCAGTTGTGTTGTCCCCTCGCCATTGACCAGTGTTGTAGAAGGTTAATGGAAAGGCTCCAGGCTGCGCTGGGCCTTTGATGAGCATAATTCCTTCACCTTGCCACCAGGAGGACAGGAGGAATCCAACTGTGCGTGTGACAGGAGGGGATGGGGGGGTGGGGGGTGTGGGGGGGTTGGGTGGCGGCCGACGTGTCATTTCCCGCTGACGGATGGCCCCCTTGCTAGAGCTGACAGCCCCGTAGCAGTTATTTCATTTCGACACCCTGCTCTGTTTACCTCACTGTAATTTCTGAGAACATTACCATGCCACGGGGGGAGGGGGAGTATTAGCAGAGAGAAAAAAAACAAGATGGCGAAGAACTGGGTTTAAAAGAAAAAAAAAAAAAAAAAAAGAGATCACAGTGCAAAAGGTGAAAGAGTGAAAAGGTAAGAAAGAGACAGCGGGAGAGAAAGACGGAGACGAAGGCGGCCGACATGACAGGCAGATATAACACATTAAAGGAAGCCCTTGTTGCCTTCTTGACAACGCTTGAGGGAAAAGAGACGTTAACCATTAGAAGTCTCACGTTCTGCCTATGGGGCTCTCAGGGCTGTATCCATTTATATGATAAAAGTTCGACAGATAGATATGTGTCTTGACTGGGGGCACGGCATCTAACATCGTGCTGAGGCTCAGAATTGCCCTCACCGTCTTGCGATCTCTCTCTTTTCTCTTACTGGATCCTTTACCCCATTCTGTCTTTTTCTCCCCTCTTCATACCACTGACCTCTCCATAGCCTCTTCCTCCAACTCCTCACCTCTTCATCCTCCCACCTCCTGTCTTTCATTCAACCGGCTACTTCCCTTAATTTTTCCAGTCTATTCCTGCTTGCCCTTTCCTCCCACCACTATTGCCATCACCTCATCATCTCCTCCACCCTTCATCCTTGCTTCTCTTTCTTTCTCTCTCCCTCTATCCATTCAGCTCGCTCAAGAGATAAGAGCTGTATGTGTAATTGGCTCTACAGGGCTTCTCGGCCGCTCCTTTAAGCACTGATATGCACTTGACAAGGGTTTGCACTTGTATATGAGTGCGTATGTGGTTGCCAATCCTTGTTGTAACCCCACACTATTCACTTCCCTCAGGTATACCACTCTGGCCCGTTTGTGTGACGAACCAGCAGCCTGAAGGAGCACAATTAAAGATAAAGACAATGGGGTTCCATGTTGTCTGGTTGGGGAAAACTGCAAAGAAGCAGTGGCTGCTGTGTTGCCGTTGCTGTGAGGGTGTGTTGCTGACAAGTTTGCTGACAAGTTTAAGCGTTACTGTGCTCGTGTATATAGGTTGAGGATCTGCACTCAGATCTTGCTGTGGGGGCCCGAGTCTGCAGAGTGCATTCAAAAAGACAAGCAGGCCAACCAAGTGGAAGGAAGTGGAAGGGGGATGCAGGATCGGGGAGTTGGAGAGGGGAGAAGCACATGATCACATCAGCTCACTTCAAAAGCTCGAGTTTAATTTGAGAGGAGCCAGAGAATTCAGAGACAAAAAGGTAGCACTACAAAGGAGCTATCATTCTGTTTCCTCGACACATTCTGTCTATTATCATGCCCCTCTGTGGCACTCGACTACAAGCCCTATCCACATCCAACCCTTTACTTTACAGTTTGTCCCCATCACAGTTCTGTCTCTGTCCAGCCATTTAAACCAGATACACACTTTATAGCTGTCAGGACGGCCAAGCTGCAGGGGCCCTGAAGATGCAGGTGTACAAAAACATTTCCAGCACAGGTTCTAAGTGTTTTCTACAATGGCTACTTGCATTCACCAGTCGTATTCTACAGACAGATGGTGAAATTTTGTAGGCTTGAATTTTCTTTACAAATACGCTGAGACACACAAACGCACATTATAATCCGACACAAACACAAATGTCTCCAACCTGGACACGCTCAATCACAGAGCAGCATGTTACATAGCAGACGAAAGACGACGAGAGCGCAAGCTGCTAATGCGTGAGGTCCTTCTGCTGCTCGCTGGGGGTGTGTGTGTGTGTGTGTGGGGGGTGTGTGTGTGTGTGTGTGTGTGTGTGTGTGTGTGTGTGTGTGTGTGTGTGGGGGGGGGTGACGAAATCCACATTCCTGATTCAAACCTTCTGTTGGAAACAAAGGGCTGTGAGGCAAAGGATCTGCGCCATCACTCAGGGCAGCCATCTTTAGTCCAATTACCATATTACGTCTGAACAAACAGCCTAAAACACCTGTCACTTAAACATGGATTTAATAGCGCAGCGATAAACAGGTGTTGGCCGGGGTTTAAGATAAAGACCGCAAACATACCATGGAGGAATACATTTGTCAGTGCTTCAGGGATTGAATTAAACTTCATTTTTCTGTTAGAGATATCATCTTTCCTCTAATTCATAATTTGAATCACCTCAGTGGGCAGCATGGCTGTAATCACTTTGGACTGTAAGTTTGAGAAGAAGCTCTGGTTGTGTTTCTAATAAAATGTAGCACAAATGTTAAACTCACCAGTGCTTGTTTCCCTGTATGGTACTTTGTTCATGTGGATGTGAGAAGATGAGAAAATGAATAGAACACCAGTAACTATCGCTCTGTAAGTTGGGGGGTGGGGGCTGGGGGTTCCAGTGCACTGCAGGCATGTAAATGTGAGCGGCAGCATGACAACCAGCGGGAAACAGGCACCGCAATGTAAACTTGTACCTGAAAAATATGTTTCTGCCAGTCTTTGTCAAAGTGTAGAAAGGTTTTCTACTTCGGTCTAGTGTAGAAACTTTTTTTTTTTTTTTTTTTTTTATCGATATTTTTAGCTTTTTTAAAATGGAAACTATGGTTGCACTGATCTAACTTTTTGTCTCCCGATTCAGTTATCTCAGCTCAGGGGAACTGTCTATGCTGTACCTTGTACTAAACAGGTAGTATACTCTCTTTTTACAAAGCTTAAAATCTGCATAACTCACTACATGGAAGCCACTGGAATCATCATCATCATGAGAGGTAACAGGAGACCGGGTATGCTGTGGTACTTTATACTAAGATAGTGGCAGAAACCAGGGCTGCACAATTAATCAAAATATTATAAAAAAAATTGAATATTCACATCGAATCTTAAAATGACATTGACACAGAAACTGGACTTAATGTGGCTCGGGCAGATCAGAGCATCTCTATATCTGATACAATAAGACATACGAGGATAATAGTTCTTCTATCTTACCTCTCCAAAGAATTTATCTTTGTGTTAAAAATGATTACCTCCCCTCTGCTGTGTATCGACATAATATTGACACAGTCAGTCACAGTCTGCTCTCCTGATCTGTCATCTTCACTGTAAACTACCCAACTGATCATTTCATTTATTCGCATTAGGACGCTCACATGATCGATCTCTCTGAGTAGCTGCAAGATCAACAAGATCATCCACTTGCCGACAGATGGTGGCTTAGAAAATGCCCATTAATTAACCTCTCTGTATCATTTTTACACCAAAAAAGTAATTCAAAGTTTGTGAAAGGACACAAAGTTTTGTTTAAATGTTTTTTTTGTTTGTTTTTTTCACAAGATACAAAAGATAAAAAGAGCAGAGTATGAAGCTCAGGAGCAAAAGATTAGAGGTTCACCTTGCTCATGCAGTGTTCCATTTGGCTGGAATACAATGTTACCTGATTAAATAAAAAATCTTACAAATTACCATACGCTGCTGCAGAGCACAGCTTAATACATCACATTATTCAGCTACAGGATTCTTCCCATGAGTGCAATCCAAGCCAATGACAACTAAGTGTGTCCTAGCAGCCCAGAGGCACTGAGGTGTTTAGTTTGGTTTTTAAGATCTACGCTCATTCACTCACATAAATACACACACTGCTCCTGCGCAGCACTGCATCTCATACTTGCATTAAAGTCTCACGCACGCACACGCATACACACACACACACGACTGCACAAGCATACATGTGATTGTATGCACACAAAAACAAACACACACACACACACACACACACACACACACACACACACACACACACACACACACACACACACACACACACACACACATTGTCAATCTTTGTCCTATTACTGCCTCTGGAAAATGGCTTTCTAGCTACTCTGTATTATGCTGGGATGATAGATGCTGTGTAAGGAACAAAAGTGGGTGATACATTATTGAGCCTTTGAGTATGCTAACACAGCGGTGGGGCTTTGTTTTACTCACTCTCTCAGCTGGGCCTGCTCTCTGCTGGCGTAGCTGGTAAAATATTCATCCAGCATAAGGCGCAGGGAGCGCTATGGCACAAAGCTGGCTTTTGATATGTCCTTCCATGTGCCATTTGACTGTGCTGTTACATGCAAATTCAAGCAAAAGTACAGGGAGAATCCTGTACTGTACACGGGACACTGAAGGTCAAACTGTTGATTTAAATTTTGATATGGTGTGACATCTGAAATATATGTTCGGTGGGTTAACAGCATAAAATATGCACTTTAACACCTTCAAACTCTGAGTAAGTTAGTTATATTTTTCTTATTGTCAGCAAATCACATAAAAAGCCCAAAAACAACAACGTTTTAGTTCATCTCTCAATACTTCCTTTCACTGTCTGTTACTCCTACCTTTCAAAGACATTAATTTAAAATAAAAATGAATAATATATATTTTCATTTTCAAACAACCACCAAGTGATTCCCTTAGACAGCAGAGCACTGTTACTCAAACTGAAGCAAACAGTAGATTTGTTGGGGACTAGTGCTAGTGAAATTCAGCACAAGGATGATGAAAGTGGGACTGACTCAAAATTAACTTCAGTGTCCATGTTCATTATAACAAAGGATGACTGATCTGTTTTTAATAATTTGCAGACAATAACGTTAACAGAAGAAGAAGAAGCTTTATCAGGTTTTGGCTGGACAGGAAATACTTTTTAAAAGGAGTAATTCATTGTTGGTTTTGGTATTTTCAAGGGATTTGATGATAAGAAAAATACAGAGCATCACCAGCCGTATCCCTTAATATTTCCGAGCATCTAGGAAGTCTCATCTATCACATCAAGTGTCATTTTCACCCTTTTGCAGATGTGTGATGGAGGGATCGCACCTTTACTTTGCAAAACTGACATAACACCACTAAATTATGTCTGCCATCAATGTCATGGCTCATACATTTTGATGCCGGGTTAATGTGAATTTAAATGGGTCGATATGGGCTTCACCCGCTTAATCACGACCCCCTGATTTGATTTTGTATCTCCCTCGGTGAGCTAATATTCCAGAGATTAAAATTTCATGTGGAGCTCATATCAAAAATCCATTATTAACATGGAAGATGGGCATGTTGGCCTTACCTCTGTGCTCCAGCAAAAGGAGACAAAACTCATGCACGCATAGTTTAAGTGGGCAGGCACACATGCATGCAAAGATACTGTTTTCTACTACTTCCCTGAGGACTCCAACACAAATTCATGCTCCGTTTGTAGAAATATTGAGGAATTTCCTTATAAGCTGCGGTTATGTCCTCGGTCGTGCTTCATCAGCTCAGGAGTAGACAACATTCACAAATGTCTTTCCGGTTTCATAATACATTTTCATCACCATAACCTTCGTATTTTTCCATTACGGTGTTTGCAACAACAGCTCATTGTGTTGTTGCCAGGGTAAATGCATTTTTCCGTCTTATGCATCATTCATGATATCATTTCTGAGATTGAATTCCTCCTGGCTGGCATCATGTGGAGGCGGAGAGTGCTGGTGATGGTTTTGGTTTTGGAGAAGATGGGGAGGGAGGGGTGTTAAAAGGAAATGGTGGCAAGCCGTTTGATTTGCACTGTTGATCAACAAGAGGACCTCTGTGGGATGATGCAGGAAACCTACTGTATCTGTAAATGATGGATGCCTTTTCACTCAGTACAAGAGCTCGGCCTCCTTTCTCTCCCGTCTCTTTTGTCCTTTTGTCAGTAAGGAAACCTTTACAAAATTTTGCTTTTCAACAGTAGCTATTACAGAAATTATCCTCGTTCTGTGCAGTCCACATAGTTGAGAGCACTTGATCATTTACTTTGTGCAGAGATGAGATAGAAAACTCAACTAGAGCACACGACATCCTGTAACTGTTGTGTAAAAGGACAATGTGCCAAAGTGAGGCTTTGATATGTGGTGGAGTAGGTTTTCTCCAGTCACCCAAAGAAGATAATTTAAGTCCTTGGAGAGCTAGTGGGACTCTAACATTGCAGTAGCATTCTGCGTGTTTTGTTTCATGCTAGCCTTGTGGGAATACGTGATTTAAAAAGAACAATATGATAGGCTGCTTTTGTTTGGGCTTATTGATTTTATAAGGGGGGAGATGTGCACAAACCTTTATAGCTACACAGTTTGCCTTCCTCCCAGTGAACAAACAGGTTGATTTTCTATGATGATTGTCTACTTCACTCCTAGCAATGCCATTCATGTTGTAGGCCTTTCCAGTCAGCTATGTGGAGGAGTGTTCATTTTGATTCTTGAACAGTAAAGTTGAGGACCAAATTCAACTGCTCAAAATGATCCCACAAAGAAAATGGCTGAACATTTGAACACAGAGAGTTATGGTTTTGTTTATGTTTCTTAGCTGAGGACTGTTAAATTCAAAATGGTAGAGCCACTGACGGGGAACACACTGCCTGCGTTGCGTGTGTGTGGCGGCTGCGTCACTGACCTGCTTCAGCTCGCACACAGGTGTGTTCATTCCAGCTGCGTGTCTGCTGCCTCGCTGCTACTGCCAGCTCTATCTTTCTACTTAAACTTTGCAGGTTACTGGATTGTTGGATTACTTTTCATTATAAATTATTTTCTGATTTATTTTTGACTGAAAATATCACTAAAATGCTACCGTCTTCACATGCAGCTGCTTAAATGGTTATACATGCGTCATGCGTGAAAAATAGGCAAGACTCCTAATCATTAGATCACGCGACACAGCCACAAGGCATGAGACTCGTGTGTCACGCACGCAGTGTGCCCACTCCAACCTGTTAACATGTATGCCAAAATGAAATACAAGATGTTCCGCAGCCGCCACACACATGCCACGCATCCGGTGTGTTGCTGGTCTGACTATTGATTTGTGTTATCACAGTTAACAGTACAACTTATGAACCATGAAAAGTTCTCACACTACACAGCATAGGTGCTCAGTGGTTCCCAACCAGGGGTATGTGCACCCAAAGGTACACAATAACTGATGACATGTAAAGTTCAAACAGAAAAGTCAGAACTGATAAGAAAAAAACCTTTGCCATTCCAGCGCAAGTAAACACCAAATTAATTCAGATTATAAAAAAGAAAGTCACTTGTCTGGGAACTTGTAATCACTGCTCTAAGGATTTCAAGATCACAGATCACACAGTGACCTCCGCACTAAAAAACTCCTAAAAGACCCATGTGTTTCCAACATGCCACGGTCTCTTCTCCGCTTCAGACAGGCTGTCTCGTTGAGCGCATGTTGCTCTCAGAGCTTCACCTCATACGATCCTCAGAGCTGCCCTTGACGGGGTTCACTGCATCATAAAATCGCCATGCATGTTAACTCCACGGTGCATGGGTCAAATGAGCCGTGGCAGTGGATGTTAAGTGACTTCAAAAGGCTGCGTCCATAAGCCCCTCCTCCTTTCTGTCTCCCCAGCACATGCCTGCGTGAAGAATGTGTTCACCAGACCGGCTGGGTCAAAGGATCAAAGTTATCAGATAGGGAGGAAAGCAGTCACATGCATGCACTTCAACATGAATAAAAGACCTCACATTCGCACCGAAATACACGGGCACTTGTCCACAATTGCACACAGTCACAGCTCTTTTTCATTCTAGTTAAAAAGGCGGACACATACAGTATGTTGACAAGTCGAATTCAGCGTTAAGATGACAGGCAGGATGTGTGAGCTTTTCAGCAGCATGGTGGAGCATCATCAGACACCAGGAGAGTGACAATCTCTTTGTTTCCCTCCACACTCCATCACCTGCTCTCCAAATGGAGGCGCAATGCAATTTTCACTTATGAATCTACTGCAAAGCAAATAGCATACGCCGTTTTCCTACTCCACAAACACACCCTGAATAACTACCCTGGGTCATGGACTCATTTGTTATTCCTTAATGTGCCACTACTCACCGGGGAACACTAAGGCTGCCACGTGAAACCATACTGCGATGTGAGCATCATATGTCTAACTGCAGCAGAAATACCTCGCCTTAGCTCTGTCACATCTGTACAGAGAAATGACAACACGGCGGAGGCGAGAGCCGCAGAAATATTGAAATATATATTAAAGAATTATTTCTCAATGGAAAACAGCAACAACAAAAGTAATAAAAAAGCAATAATGGAAGTGTTGTGTGGAGAAAGCCACTCAGAACAAATCAACATTTATGTGACATCAGTCAGGTTCACTGGTGGAACTGATGCAATGATTTTCAATTACAAAACAGTGATGTGGAGTATTAGTTCCCTTTCCGTCAAAAACATAGAGAGCTGCTATAAATCAGGTTTTGATTTTGAATAAATAGACACTCAGACACAGACTACAAGCATAAATAAATGCATACATACTGTGTATAAGCTGGCTAATTACTGATTTAATACTTTACTGTGTTCAAGTGTTCTGACACATTAAAAAATTCCGGTTGCTTCAATTGTTTTTGACCAAAACAATCACTCTCCCTTGTTTCCAGTACTGCAACTACACATACAGTTTATTTAATTACATGCTAAATATTTAATATGTGTCTCTGGTCTTAATGAGGTGTTAACAGGAAAATCTTTACTATATAATTACATCACATTTAAAAGCAAAGAAATACAACTTATAGCGTCTCAGTCCGTAACATGCCTACAATAAAATCTCAGTTTTCAGGTCAGGTTTTACCATATGTATCTATAATTATGGTAAAAATAGAGGGAAATTTCATGCACATGTTAATGAAACATGACAGAAAAAAAACATCTGAGAGTGTTGAGAAACCACCACATAATTACATGTGATCCATGTGTACACAGGAGCTCTTTTGTTTTCCCTCTGTTGACAGCTGCCTCTGGGTCCTAGTTAATATGCATAAATTCACATTTGGACCTCAACATAAATATTTCCATTATGATTCAGTGGTCTTGACACAATATGGTTGTGACAGATTTAATATTAATATCACATGCCTAAATTAGTAAAAAAAACAAACCAATCTGCCACAGTCTGTTTGACCTTGATGTATTAGGTAGGGCAGAAAGAGTAAGACTGCTTAAGGTCAGAGTAGTTGTCAGTGTGATGTCTTTGGTTTCCACCTTTCATTTGTTTTAAATAAATAATATAATATAATACCAAAGCAGTGAATGTTTTTGTTAAATCTGTCTTTTGATGATTGCATGTCAAATAAAAAAATACACGTGTGCACTACAAAGTCATTATGGACAGTCCCTTGAGTGAAGTGGTGCCCCAGGTTTAAGAATCAGTGAAAGCAAACGCCTCTATAGAACTAAGTGTTCAACCCACAACAATCACACACACACACACACACACACACACACACACACACACACACACACACACACACACACACACAATGCATGTATGTATATATTAGGGCTGTAACAATATCATATTTCACTACATGATTATTGTGACCAAAAGAAGCGCAATTGTATTTTCGCAATATCTATTGAAAATGTGGAAAAAAAAATGCTATCCATCTAATTGATTTTTAGCTTTGTTTATTGTGTGCTTTCTCTCCTTTGTGTCAAATGAATTAGACTCAAAAACAAGTGCAGGGAGGTGGCGAGGCGTCTGTAACCACAACTGTACAAAAACGAACAAAGAGAACAATTACACTTGTGACGTGAGTGAAAAGGCAACAAGATGAACTGATAAACAAACGATCCTCAAGGCCGAACATCTGCCATCACAACATTGTCATATGTGCATTATTAACATGATATCCAACTGATATATTGTGATAGATAATTTATATATATATAATTAATTTGCAATTTCTTTGTGATTTTGTTGACCCATCAAAAAGAGTATAGTTTAAGTTTCTGAACCCAAACCCAATCCCCTTGATGTGTATGTCAGTGAGTGCATCATTAGCAGTAGATGACCTATATAGAGGGGACGGCTGCTTGTTACAGTCTAATTATCACCCTAAATGGCCTGGAAGAGGGGTGGTGCAGCGGGAGATAATGTGTTTGTTATGGACACTAATGACACAGTGGAAGCAAACTAACGACCCACCCAGGGTGTCCCGCCGAGTTCAACGGCTTCATCAGTCCCATCCTATGAAAACTTGGAAAACTCTGCTTAACAGCTTCCTCTTTCCGGACAGGGAGGGACAAAATGAAGGGAGGGAGGGAGGGAGGGAGTTAAGCAGAAAAGAGGAGGAGTGAAACCATGGAGGAAAAGGGTATGAGAAAGGAATGTAGAAGAAAAGGGAGGGGACACAATAGCTAGGAAGGTAGTATTAAAAAATGTAGTAATAACAATATAAAACCACCCTGGCGTTTTTATTGATGCTTAAGTGGGGGATCAATGGTGTGTGGATGAAATAAGCCTGTTAACACCAAAGTGCTGTGGTGACAAAATGATGTTATGACTTTGACAGATTCAAAACAAATGTGGAATTCATGAATTAAATGAATAGCCGCAGTTAAAAACCTCTGGTACGTGAATGTACCAAAAAGCCTGTATGACAGCAACTGTAGGCTACAATCTGGTAAATAAGCAAATGTAAAAAGTATATAAAGTGTTTGCAGTCTCGAATCCAGGCTTTGCAAGAGGTAGTGTCAGGTGTGTGTAGCCAAGGCAAACAGTCCCATATTAAAAAATGTCCCCACACCTTCAGATGTAGAAAATAATCAATTTATTACATGTACAAATGTGACAGAAAAGCAAACATTTTGGTTATAGGATCATCATCCACATTTGTTCCACCTCTTGTCACCTAATGTAAACGTAATAAATGTATCAGTTTTGGAGTCTCTTGTAGTTTTTTTGTCAGTTTGCTTGCACTTTTTCTCATGATATGGACTGCACATTGAATAATCCTGCAGGGCTCATGAAGTCTCACATATACTCGCTTGCGTGAAAGAGCACAAGATGCAACTAAACCCATGAACAGTGGAGGCAGTGTGTAAGTAAAGGATGTCAAAGTCAGCAGTGGAGTCTAGACATACAGCAAAAACAATAGAGGAACGTTCAAAAGACAAACTAAAAGACCATGCCGCCATTTTTCTGCCATGATCTCAACATTAACAATACAGCGACCTGCTTTAGTATCACCTTGTTTACACTGTGCAAAATCAGAAGTTCTCAAGGACGATATTCTGGCGTGGGTGAGGGATGACTGTCTGTAAGTCATACAGATACACAGTCAAGTATGTGACGCATATCGCTCAAGTGTGTAGGCATATGCATTGGTAAGTACATCACAAGCCTATGACTCTCAGGCTTTTAATATATGCAAATGAATGCACAATGAATGAAAAAACCAAAAGACACTCAATTTGACTGTACAGAGTTGATTCCAAGCACCACAATAATGATTATACCACAATGAAGCTACAGGAACTGTTATTTGAGTATGAAACAGTTATAGTGGAGGGGAGGAGCAAAATGAATGGGGAAAGGAAGAACAGTAGCTGCTGGGTGATCAGGGGGTGGAGTCCCTTGTTTGTAAGCCAACAGCATAGAAGCGTCTAGACAGATGTCATGGGTCTTGGCAGCAAAGACACGGACGTCAGTGTCCACATGACGGTATGACAGAGTGAGTGAACTCTAGACTCTGGAGGAACAGAGAAAGGGAAATGGAGGGAAGGACGAGCAAGCCCTGAGATGGAAGAGGGTCACCTTATTCAGAGGTCATGATGGGTCGAGAGCGAGAGGAGAAGAGGAAAATCACACGCAAAGTGATTTTGAATAAACTTCAGTCATCAGATGTCAACACCTGCTTTATGTCTCAGGATAATTAACTGTCACACGATTGTGTCCCTGCAGGTTTTAGCATTTTCATAATCACTCTATCATTTATCATTGCCAGGATGTTATCATGGTCAGTGCCATTGTCAATACAGTAGTTGAGATGATGTTGCCAGTAACAAGTGCAAAGAGGTTTTGTGTGAGGCCTTAACAAAGTCATTTAACAGATACTAAAAACACAACAACAACACTCGAGGAAGCAATGCTAAGGCCCATTGCACAAGACTGCACAATAAACACCCCAACATAAAGCAGGAAATACTAGCCTAGTTTATAAATCCTTCAACAAACCGTCTTGGCTCATCAGTGTGTTATCTGGACGGCATCTAATGAGCACTTAATTCGAGAGTGTCTGCATCATTAACAGGCCCCGCCGTTTGATGCCACAGCTGTCAAATAAGACTTTCATCCTAACATGACGACAGGAAACATGCAGTGTTTGTGGACTTGTATATTCATATGTTAAATAATTATTTTTCGCATTATGTTTGCGTGCAACAAAGGCTGTGAGGCTAAAAAATAAAATGTAAATGTGATGGATGAATGAATGTCTCAGTTGATTGCATGGTGGCAGTGTGGTGGCAATGGTTGGCAAGAAGGTGCTTGGAGTGAGGAACAGACGTGTAGAGACACAGACGGGCACTAAGGGAATCAGAAAGACTTACACAGAAAGAAATGTGATCACTATCCCAAACAGGTCTTTAAAAACAGGGCGCTCCGGGGCCCTGGCATCTCCTCCTGGGCAGTCAGCTGTGAAAACAATCAGGATGGCCCACAGCACTGGCAGCTCGCTATAGCGTATGAACGGTGTCAGTCTGTGTAATGACATCAGAGATTGCTACGGGGGCCTGCAGGTGTCAAACATGACTTCAGAGAGGGAGTAGGAATTTGTTATATGATGTCCTTTTACAAGGCAAACCAAGGGGATTAGTGTTCATCACGTCATAGTGTGATTAACAACACCCATGTCCTTCCATTAGCCTGACCTTGTTAAGTGTGTGTGGTGTGATTACACGGTCTGTCACTATCATGTGTTTCCACCATTACCAACTCCAGCGAGTGTTTGCCGAAGTCTTCGCAGCTGTTGCTGTGATGTTGTAAGCACTTTTGTGTTGTTGGTTACTGTTGTTGTTGTTGCCATTGCTGTGACCTTAAGGCTGCCCGGCTACACTCGCATTCCTGCTCTATAAAGTGTGAAGGCTCGCCATGTTCTACTCTCTTTTTCTCTTTTTACTCTACTTCCCTGCCTCTCTCTCCCCTCTCTCACTCACATCCCTGGCCGCTATAATTAGAGTAATTGGAATCAGATGATGCTGGCTTAATTGGAAAGGAATGCAGGCGGGGCTACGGGGCTTTTCTGCACGGGAAAATCAGCTGGAAGAGAGAACACGAGACAGTAGGGAGGCATGGCGGAGGACGAAGTCCGCAGTCACGCATTCGGCTGCTCTGGCTTTAATAAAATTGTCAGGATTCTGTCGTAAACACACAAACAAATTACGAGGGCTGATGGAGTCTGAATGTTGTCGTATGTTGGCATTGATAGAAGTATGATGTCAGGAAAGGCAATGCACGTGAACTGAGTTTGGCAAAACATTCAAATTACAGGAGCATGATTTACACACAGTAATGAGTCAAAGTTGAAATTCGGTCTCATCCTCTGTCTGCAGCTTGGGCTACGCACAAACATTTCATAGTGAGAGTTCGGGGGCTACGGAGTGATAACAATACATATTGCATGATGAAAGTTGGATATACACTCGCCAACAAAGAGCCACAATATTAAAGGTTAGAATCCATCTGTAAGAGGGCAAGTTTCATTTAAACTGTGCCAGAAGCAAATTCTCT
Source organism: Seriola aureovittata (assembly GCF_021018895.1). Classification (NCBI taxonomy): domain Eukaryota; kingdom Metazoa; phylum Chordata; class Actinopteri; order Carangiformes; family Carangidae; genus Seriola; species Seriola aureovittata. The sequence goes on from NC_079379.1 coordinate 10,201,049, forward strand.
TCCCCAGTTGAAAGACACTGCAAGAGAGAGGGTGAAAGAGAGTGAGAGCACGAAAGAGAGACAGAGAGGAGGAGAACGAGACTCCGCTGGTTTCATTCTGCTGAAAGTCACAGTTGAAAGTCAGCCTGATTGTTTGCTGTTTGTGCGCTGTGGCCACTGATGCGTGGGAAGAGTGTTAGATTCCCTGCAGGCACTGGCAGCTTAATGAAGGAAAGAGACACACACCCGCTTCAAGAGCTGGGACTTCCTCATTTACACTGAACCCTTGGGGATCAAACGCTGCAGTTGGCCTCCTTATCAAAAGGGGGCAGTGTTGCCTATAATGTACAGGTTTTTTTTTTCTGAGGAGGGAGAGAGTGTGTATGTGTTCTTCGTTTATCTAGTTAAAGTGCTGGAACAGCACGAAGTAAACAGAGGTTGATTTAATTATCCTGACAATCCCACCATCTCTCCACAGCTCATTTTCTACCACCGGAGTTTGTGACACATATCTTGCTAATAGAGAAGCTCGTTTGTCAGGTTCAAGCTCTCCGTCGCCGGCTACATCTCATTACCTTTAACATGGGGGTGGTAACCGGGGAAGGGTCGGAAGAAGACTGTAAGCATGCCTCCATCTCTCTGTCTGTAACCCTCCTTCTATCTGTCCATGTGGGCATGAAATGTGTGTATGCAGCTCTTTTGTTTTGCCTTCCGCTTGCTGCTGGACTGCTCAGAGCCTTTGTCTTCCTGCGTTGCTCCCCAGATCTCAGTTCGTTACAGAGCGTAATTAGCGTGGCGCGAGCGGACTCCCCAGCCGACACACAAAACTCATTAAATTCCACTAGCCTGCTTTTCGCTGGCACGCTCTCCTCGCCCCATATTAATCTTGCTTCCAACCCAAACTTTAATTCTCTGAGAAAATGTTTATGGGAGGAATAACTGCTTCCGCCCTCACATGCAATAACTGCGCTTGTTTATTGTTGCCCCCCCCCTCTCTTAAATTCAATGCTGTTTTGTAATGTTGTGATCCAAGGTCAGGTGTAATGAGTGTCTGGCTAATCAGATGCAAGGTGCCACAGTGCCTCCCTGATGAGTGCAGCAGGTCGAAGATGACACCCGTGCACTTCCTCTCTTGCTCCCCCCTCCCTCTATGTCTTTGTCTCTATCTCTCTGTGTGCCTGCCTGCGTCTCCAGACAATGACCAGACTCATTTCCAGACTCCCTCCTGCAGTCTCCCTCACTACTAACAGGGCCACACAAACAAGGTCATTCAGACTGCTGTAAGAGGAAGATGTATCATTTACTGGGAGATGGATGACATGATGTCGCCGCAAAAAGCTTTTATTTTGACCAGAAGTATTACTGCAACCCTTCAGCTCGCTTTTACCCCTGCCCTATAATTGAACAAGGAGGCAAAAGACAACTGCCACTTGAGCTGCAAAGGAAATTGCCTCTTCAGTAATGTGGAAAATACACAAACCATTGTTGAAAAATGGGTGTATTCGTTCAACAACCTGGCCTAAGAGGGCTGAAGACAAAGTGAGCAAATTGGAGATGGGCATCCTTGATGAGCTATCTGGCCATTGGTGCAAAAGGGCAGTAAACTTCCACCCATTACTTCCCTATTTGGCACTGCGACACATCCGGTTTCTTTTAAAAGACAGCAGTAAAAATCAGTTTAAGTGCAGGGTGAACTACTGACTTTCCAATAGCATCAAATATTTCACTGATGGTCTTTGCTAATCCCCTGACAGTGTATGACTGTGTAACAGATCTGACAGCAGTTTACAATGTGGCACAGTGCAATTCAGTTTACTACATTTTATTTTTCATTGTTAATTTATTATTTCCCTGCATTTTCTTTTTTATCCATTTAAGCGGTATGGTGATATGGATTCGAACATCTGTCTCATCAACTATTGGATGGGTTGTTATGAAATTCTGTGTAGACATTCATGTGTTCCAAAGGATGAGTGACTTTGGTGACCCCCCCCACTTTTCCCCCTAGTGCCACTATGAGGTTGAAATTTGTGGTTTAGAATGAAATATGTCAAAAACTATTGGATAAAAGTATTAAAAAGTATTGGATATATTGTCATTATATAAAAGTGCAGGTTGGCCGCATGAAAAAAAAAAAAATCATGAAGCAGCACATAACAGTAACAGCATACTGTTTCTTTTACTGCTGTTTTTCTGTTTGTTTTTTTGCACTCATTTTGTGTTTACAATCAAAGCAAAAAGTACATCCAGTGTAGCAGAGCACTGTCTAGTACAGTACAGCGTTGTGTGTGGTGTAACTTTCAGGTCTACATCGGCGTTGTTGAGGTAGAAAGAGCAGTGATGTAGCTGAGCAGACTGACAGCTCCTGCAGGGCTCTCGGGCCAGATGAGTGCAGCCAGAGCTCCCGTGGGTCCAACACCTGCCAGATGCAGCGGGTGATGTGAGCGGGTGACGGCAGGATATCAGAACCCTCGTACCCTCCTCAGCCATCCCAGAAAGAGAAACCTCACCAGGGCTGGCGGAGAGACAGCTACCACTGGGACTTCCACGCTGCTGCCTAGCATTTAATTTAACCTACTTGATGGGTGACCGGCTGCATTAACTTGACATTTGCTTCTGCACATCATGTCAGTTGGCAGCGGATACCAGCAAATTAGCAGCACCGTCATAGTGTCACAGAGTTTTGCAATGAGTTTTTATAGTCTATATGTGATTTTTTTTTTTTTCATCATATTATCTTTTCATCACTGAGATGATGAGTTTTTAATTAGCCATACTATTATCTGCATCATGGTGACCTTGGAGGGGCAGATGCTGATAACAGAGTGGGAAAATGGAGCAGAATTAAGTACAAGTATAGAGGAGAAGAAAGTAAACACTGCTTAACAATGTACTTAGAGTGCAGCCTGTTATTATCTAAGTCTACATCAACTGAGACATCAAAGCAAATAGAAGTAAAAAGAAGTCCAGACTCCTGGATATGAACTTCCACAGCTACAACGGCTCTTTCTCTTACCCCACTCTGAACCTCAACCCAAGTCAAGCCCATTCAGTCCCATTAGCAAACTGCAGGTTTTGCTAACGTCTAAAGCTATCCAGGCAGGTAGGAGTCCCCAGTTATGGTAATGGTTTCACCCAACTCTTTGAAGCCACACTGGCTGTAATGGCGTCTGAAGAGAGCGATTGCCGGGTACAACCCTCCAGGGACTCATTAGCGAGGAGCGGAGCTATTTGAAGAGGGCCGTGTATGGGAGAATGCAAGGAGAAACAGTGTGCATGTTTTTCCTTTTTTTTTTTTTTTTTTTCTTCCCAAACATGTTTTTTCTTACTACTGTTTTCCTGTCCAAAAAATACACAGGAGTGTGGCGCTGTATGAGGGCAGACTGGGACAAACTGGTCGACTCTGCATGTTGTGGGCAGCTGAAGTCTGTGGGGATGCCAGAGAGCTGAAGTAGCACCATAAGCCATGGGAGGGAAGCCTGCATGTGATGCGTTGGCAGGGTGCAAAGGATACGGAGGGAGAGAGAGAGAGAGTGAGAGAGAGAGAGCTCAAAAAAAAAAAAAAAGAGAGAAAGTGGGAGTGGGAGTATGGGATAGCCATCTTTAGCTCCAACAGAAGCTCACAGCAGGATTCGGAGCAGGGCGCCATTGCGGATGTGCTGGGACTTCACATGCTGACAAGTACATTAGACTTTGGCTCCTCCTGTTATGTCAATCTGATCAGTGATGACACAGTAACCATGACAGGGGGCTGCTGCCTGACTGGGTAGGATGAAGGCTTCTTGACATATCTTACATTCCCTAATGGACCTCAATGAATTCACAAAGAGAGCAATGAGAGCTCTGAAAAAACGGACAGGAGTCAGTTCTGTCCTTGCACGTGATGCTCTCTAATGCATGAACTAGTATTGGCAATGTGGTAAACACACCACGGATGATTCAAATAATAGTGATATAAGAGCTCTACAGCTCAGGTTGGAATATAGTACAGCATGAGTCAAATATCTCACTATAACATTTTGATATTGTTTTTGCCTCACTCTGTGTCATAATATTTCATCAACTTCAATTGACCCAAATCCATACAAATGACTAAAAAGACATTCATGATTTCATTTTTCATCCCCATTTTGTCACATTCAAAAAAAAAAAAAAAAAAAGAAGAAGTCAGCAGAGCAGAAAGTGCCGGAGCATGAGGTGTTCGTTAACTGGAAGATCTCTTCCTTTAAAAAGACCCCCAGCATTTACATTCCCCTAAACCCTTGCCTTTCATGCCAAGCCTGCTTTCAATATCAAAGCTCCTTTAGAGAGCCTCTGGTGGAATGATAACAGAGAGAAGGGGACTTTAGTGAAAATGTAAGATCTTGAAAAGAGGGAGAGATGAGGAGAAGAGAGGAAGAGAGACAGAGGGGGAGGGTGGGAGCCGGGAAGACAGCATATCAATCGCCCCTTTAACTGACACAAGTATTCTGAAGTGAGCTGTTTTCTTTTAAATCTTTTTTTAAACATGCAGGGAAATGTGAACACGATGCCGAGTGTGAGATAAAATATCATTAGGCATCCATGAAAGAGACTCAGAGTTTTTGGTGACAATGGGATCCTTCTGTCAGATATGGTGAGGATTACACACAGTGGCAGGGTGAAATGACTTGTTAACGGAGAGGGAAGCGTCTCTTTTTTTGTCCCTGGGACGACATTTGTGTATGCTTGTATGTGGGTGTGCATGTGTGTTTGTGTTTGCGTTGCATGTGCACAAGTGTGTGTGTGTGTGTGTGTGTGAGCACGAGTGTGTGCGTATACGTTCAGTGTCTTGCAGGAATGTGTGCCAGCTGAGCGCACCTGGAAGCTGTTTGAGATAAACTGAGGCTGTTAGGGATTACTTCAGACAGCACAACATGCATGCCAATCTATGTACACATGTATGCACACACACGTTTGTGTGTGTGTATGTGTGTGTGTGTGCGCATTGTGGTCTGCACAACTTCATTTATATGTGCATATGTTGAGGTATTAAAGTAGAAACAGAAATAACAAAGGGACACACATAACCTTTACCAGAAAACAAAGTAATTGCAGGCTGTAACTATGGTAAAACATTGTCAACATTCCAGTGAGGATTTATTATTTTTTGATGGGGCGAGAGTAATTTTGGGTTGGGCCAAAAAAAAAAAAAGTAGAGAAAATCCATGTTTACCGCCTACATTGATGAAAGAGAGTTTGGCTTTGTATCATATTACAAATGTGACTTCATTCGTCAGGCTGTTGGTGCAGTGTTTGTCTCTGAATCCTCTGAGTCAAATGCAGAACAGGCACTTGTTGTTAAAAGCAAAAGCAGCTATGTAACCATGTGGCTGTGTTTTGTTTTTGATCCTGTTTTGTTCTAATCCACTTTGTTCTACTCGGTTCTGTCCAATCTGATCTCGCCTCGCCTCAATCCGCCCAGCCTCTCTGCTGATGCTCTTATTAGCCATGTCCAGTCAAACATCATCCATCCTGACACCCTTGGGTTGGATGGATGGATAAAGAAGAAATGTCAGAAGAGCAACAGAGGAAGGATAGATATACAACACTGACTGGTATAGAAATAGCTGTAGCAGAATTATAACTTGTAGAAACAGACAATAATGGATTTTTTGGAAACTCCCCAGAGGTGGAAACAAGATGTAAAAACATCTGTAACAGACAGTATTGTCACATTTTGAGTTAATATAGTGAACTTTTTAGCAAACAGTTGCCTATTTATACATGCAATAGATATAAAGCAACATTAGCATATATTTGGAGTCTTGTTTCTAGCCATTTGATGAATGTAAGTCTAACATTCACTCCTCTGTATCTGGCTGTTAAGCAGAAAATGCTGCACCATGTGCATGAGCTAGTTGCTAACTCTGTCTATCTATGGTTTGGTGCTGGGCAGGTAATGTACAGTAGCTTTTAAGAGCTTTTTCATCTGCCTGCTGTGGCCAAAAACTATTATTGTGGACTGAAAAAATAAAATAAGCTGGAAGATGCTGAAATGTTCTGTAGAGCTGAAGAGAATAACAGCGTCATGTGATCATTCTCTTTGGGTTTGTCACTACAAGCAACCCCTTTTTGATCCAAGTATGCAATGTAAAAAGAGTATCTTCCTTGTACTAAAGTCTAAACACAGTGTGTGTGTGTGTGTGTGTGTGTGTGTGTGTGTGTGTTTGTTTGTTTGCTGCTGTGTGACCTCTCTGTTACATTCTAGGCATCAGGGGGCACAAGGGAAGCACTCTCCCCTCCTTTCCTGTCTCGCTCCATTCTTCTCATCATCACTCACTCCCACGCTGTAAACATCACCCTCCAGGTTGTGACACTGATGAGGAGAGCACCCCACCTACCCGAGGAAGCACACCACAACAGGGGACTATATGTGTGATGGTGTGTGTGTGAGAGAGAGAGTAGATGTGGAGTAATATATATTTATAAGTATCTTCTAAATAAGTACATTTCTACACATATAAATGTAAAGAAAGCAAATTACCATCACCTGGCCTTGTATCCATTTCTTCTCAAATGCCTGTTTTCTTTCTTACATTTAAGTTAAAAAAAAAAATGAGGCTCTAAATACAAAGCCTCACAAACACTAACAAGCAGTTTGTTAAAAAAGGAGAAAAATAATGAACATAAAACAAAGACCCTGTGTCAGCAGTTTCATTCAGTTTTCTAAACTAAAAAATCCAAGTCCAGCAAAACTCTGCGTTCTTCCAACAATCCACTTCCCGCCTGGAGAGTTCTAGATAGGACCTCCACACAGATAATGACTTCTCCTGCCGCTCTGTTTGTTTCTGCTCTCTGTTCTAATAGTTACTGTGCCAGCAGAGGTGGTTTGACCCTAGCATGGTCCCTGGCTTCCTGGATACTTCCTGGAAGGCCCCGGATAACCGGGCAGGTCTGGAGGACTCTAAAGTGAGTGGGGGCGCAGCCCACCATGAAAGACTTGTCTTACACTCAAGCCTTTGAGATGCTATCTGCAGCTATTTCGAGGCAAATCCGTGAAACTTCCCCCAGCACTTCAAAAGGATTTTTCATCTCTTTGTCTTACTTGAGTACTTTCTTGTAATTTTCATTTTTTCTGTCCTTATGTTTTGCTTTCTTGCCCTCAACCTTTCGCTGTTATTTGAACCATGTGGATGTGTACTCTAATGCTCAGGGACTAAACATCTGATTTTAAGCTCAGACTATTTCAGCTTCTGTTTTTCTCCACCCCGCATCGACTGTTCCCAGTGCACGCATACACAGTGAGCAGGCAAGAAGAGAAAACCACTAGAATCTGTCCTTTTTCTGTGGAAAAAACAAACAACAAACAGAGTATCAGAATCACACACAGCACCTCCTGAAGCAACGCAATGGCAATTTTCTTCTTTTGTGGTTCTGACAGGCCGTACACCCAGGAGAGAAAAAAATGGAGGTTTCCCTTTGGGAGGGAGTTAACGACATGCTGAAGGCTTTTGAAATGGAGGGAAGGCTTGGCATGTGCCACTGTAAACAAGCTGAAATGCTGGGAAGTTCAGCGAGTGAGCAGTGCCCCAAGTAAGGCTGCTCCGACATGACACACTGCTTTTGATGTGCTGGCCAAGTTTGTATTCTCAACTGCTACGACACTTAGCCAGTCAGTCGTACACAAACTCACTCACCCACACAAGAAAACACACAGGCTCACACGAAAACAGTATGTCATATGAACGGATGTAGACACATTTGTGCAAGTGGCGTGGGTTCACTCACATGACACATAGTATAGACATAAACAGGCACAGCTCCGCCCTGCATAATGACTGTATGGGTGCTTCTGAGCCACCAATCAACACTATTCTCAGCCTCGACTGCTCTGCCACCCCTGGCCTGGCAGGCTACGCCACTGACATCTTAACTGAGTGTTTTTCCATGATGCCACCAGTTCATGCTGCACTTTTTCCATTTAAGAATGGATGGTGGAGCGTTGTAGTAGTGACACATTTCATACTGCAGTGCATGGTGGCGAATATTAAAAAGTTGGGTTTAAAAAAAGAAAGTAATCAGAAACATAACAAATAAAGCTACTGGATGATTCTCCTGATGGAGGAATTCAGCAAATATATCACCATGGCAGGTACCAACCACTCTGGGATTTGTCCAGACTAAACAAGGGGGCTAAGAAAACTGCTGGGGGTTGCATTTAATACGTTTTCTCTACCATCTACACCATCTCCTTCCATCCACATCCAATTCGCCTCCCTTCTGGCAGTGGGTATATAGGAAACTTGCCTCGACCAAAACATGATGAGCCTACAAATCTCCTGCGGCTGACAGAGGGAGATGTCTGGCGTCCCGTGTAGGAGGAGACCAAGATTTGATTACACTCTGTCACAGAGCGCTTGGATGAAAAACACAGACCTCTGCCAGAGCCAAAATGGCGTCTGGGCTGAGAGAACAGGCCTCACACTGTGACTTGGAGTGAAATCCAAAGCATAGTAATGGAGAAACCATCGAACATGGGCCTTTCAAAGACGCCACAAAATGAAATTAAAACTCAAAAATACTTGATATATCTTTTTGCAAATACTGGACTGTCTGTGCCCTTTTCGCCCAATCTTTCTTTTAATTATATTTTAGTTAGACAGAGCTTTCATAAGAGCTTGTAGGCATGTGAATGTTTTTGGGATGATGCTTGTATTGAGGACATTCTGCCAACCAAAGTTTTCTTTGGTTTCTTATCAGTCAACAAATGAAAGACTGACTGAAGCAAAACGAAGCCAAGAAGAAATCAGAAGCTGGAAAAGGTAGACTAGAGTTTATGGTTATGCAATAAATGAGAGTTTGTAGTTTTGTATACTCTACTGAACATGCCTTATTGCTCAGTAAAGCATGCATCAGCCACCTTGGAGCAGCAGATAACCACGACAACCTGCGATATTATGGTCTTGGGCCATTCATTTCTGATGGAAAGCCATGCCCACATCACAGGCTCTGGTGACAGTTGCTTATAATACCTAAATTCAGTAGCAAGAGTAAGTATAACAGCAGCTACGACTGATGCCCTGCATCACATAGTACATGAGAGGATTTCACTGAAAATGATCAGCTCTGTCAGCCTTGGTGTTCACAGTAACACTTTGCTAGCCATCAAATTCCTGTTGATTTGTATTTTGATTAAATTTTGCAAAGGCTTTCCATCTCCACAGCTGAGCCTGTCATGGACACGTGTGACACGTGTGTGTCCATCTGTTAGTATTAAGATCACTGGATCCAGTGAAAGACTGAATTTAGAGGGCATCTTCCTTTCAGGTTCTGTTCCGTTCTTTCAGGCGTAGCTCAATTCTACATCCTCTGAATGACAATTCATCCATGTTACCGTTCTGATATGTTTACTAATCGCCAGAGAAACTACGCCGAGTTCTGCACTTGCACAAGCATGCACACACTGACCCTCACACAAAAGCACAAGCACACACGCAGACGGTAAATCAACTCTGTTTTCCACAGTTGGATTGAGTTAGTGGGATTAAAATACATCATTTAGGTAATTAAAATAGCAGATGTTTCCATGGCCAGCCACGCTAGCTGGATTAGCTGGGCTGCGTCGCGGATCCCAGGAAGTGCAGGGCAAGGTCAGCCTGCCAACCTGCCATGTGATGTGATGCCTCTGCCTGACAGCGGATGATGCACACAACGAGCAGTTAGGGTGCGGCAGAAAGTAAGGAGGTGGGGAGGGATGGAGGAAAGGAAGAAAGGGAGGGAAAGAATGAAAGGGGCAGCCAGCATAAGGCCGGATGGACAGGGGAAAAAGTGAGGGAATGGAAAAAAGAAAATGATGAAGATGAACGTAAGGAGGGATGGAGGGAGGTAGGGTTTTAATTGCAAGGCTTGCAGAGGTACACTCATATGGAATTTTGAATAATTTAAATAAATTAATAAATCCTTAGTGGGAAGCCAAGGTCAAAATAAAGCATCACTGCTGCAGAGATGCTGGTGCAGTGATACGGCATTAACAGGGTTGTTCCATTGACAAGGTCACTGATAGTGAGAACCTTGACAGGATAATAGAGCATAGAAAAAAATCTGATGAATGAACATGTCAGAATGTATGAACTTGTTGTAGCAATGTCTAACACCTACAGAGAGTGGGATGCTCCACAAGCACTGTAATGTAAAGAAAGTTAAAGGCTTAATATCAATACAGTTCTCCATCATCAAAGTAAAATGTGCTTGCGTTTCACACTGCTCACTTACACCATGTTTATATGTTGTGGTATGTGAAACAGCATATTGTATGTATTGTGTCTTATTCATAGTTGATCTTTCTACAGATACAGGATACAGACATGACTCGAATGATCTCACTCCATTCAGGACTTTTCAAAAGTGTTGAACCTTTTCCAACTTACGCAGAGTGCTCTAATGAAAGCTTTGGGAAAAAAGCAGTGAGCAGCATTGACACTTTCTATCAGTCAGAAAGAATGAGTGAAACATAAAGTAAACAGAAGAAAGAAAGGCAACAGAAAAAAAAGAGCATATGAGCCAAAAGAGCAGTACCAGAGTAACATGGCATTGGCCACGGAGGCCTAATAATTGGCTGGGCATGACGGAAAGTCGAGACCTTGCCAGCCTGCCAATGATGAGGTCATGAGATTGGGGAGCTAGTGGGCAGCCAGTTAGTCATGATCTTGGCCCATCCATCAAAGTTGTTAGGAGAATAAATCTAAACTGACAGCCATCATAGCTGAGCTCAAGCAGTGTGGGGCTGGCCACTACAGTCCAGGCGATAAGGTGCGCAGGGTTTAGTGTGTTTAAACCTTTCTGAGCTGGAAGAGAGAACGAGTCCGGCCAGTGACGGCAACATTTTGCATGGAGCAGCGGTTCCAGCTTAAAGCAATCATTAGGATTCTGTTTATTTACCGAGAAAAATTAAGATAAGATTAAGAGGCTGCAGCTCTTAGTCTCCTTCTATATCAGTGTCCGTGTTACTGTTATTTTTCTTTTCCTCCCAATCCCTCTTTCTCTCGTAGCTTTTTGTATGGATGAGCCTGCGGGCTGCCACTCTTATATCACCAAGCTAATATGGCTAGCCAGTCTTCAAAATCAAAACAGAAACAAGCTGAGACGTAATCGCTATAAAAGCCCACAGTGTAATCAACCTTGTGAGAGTTTATCAGCTTCTGTGCATTCGAGTGGAGAATGTATCATTTATAGATGGTGCTTAGGAGGCATTCAACTCTCCCAAGGCCGCTAAAGTCTAAACAAAGAAGATGAGGTGCCGGCGTCCCAGAGGACGTATGGCACGGGGCACTTTTACACGAGCATGTCATCTGTGTTGTCTAAAAAAGGTTGAAGCCTCTATCAGCACAGAGGGAGCTCAGGGAATTGAACTCTCAACCCCTCTGGTAATTTTGTGAAGTATGCAGCACAACGACTGTAGCATGTTGCTGACCAAAAATGTCACCCTGCCCTTTCCTCTTGTCAGAAAGAGCCTGTCAGAGTCCTGGGGGCACTAACTAATTACTGTTCCCTGTGCTGGATAGGGGACGTAGAGGGGGTGTGTGTGTGCCCCTGTGTGGGTGTGATGTGTCTTGAATGTTTTGTGTAAGAGAGAGAGTGTGAGAGAGTGTGTGTGTGTGTGTGTGTGTGTGTGTGTGTGTGTGTGTGTGTGTGCGTGTGTGTGTGTGTGTGTGTGTGCGTGTGTGTACTTCTAAATGACAAAGCACTGCTGTAAGGTCAGGCTCAACTTGCGCATCAGCTCCTTAGTGAGATGACAAGCAGATGTGCAGCAAACAAGTCAAGCAACAAGCCCTCACTAACTATGACAGGTAGAGAAAGTGGAAGAAAGTGGAAATAAACAAGGTATTATGGAGCTTATTTTTTACAGGATGAGAAAGATTGAAACCCACACCTGCACAAACATGGAAAATTAATTGCCACCCCAGGGCTTAATAAACTTGAACTTCACTGATGTGAATTTATATCCTTCATACTATGAATTTATGAAATAATTGGGCTTGCAGGGAAATAATGTTGGGTGGTTGTAGCTTGCGTGGAAGAGTAGGTCAGCCAGTAACCATAGGTGTTGGTGGTTCAATCCCCGGCTCCTCTTGTTCATGTTGGAGTGTCCCTGTGGACAGCACTGAACCTGAGTGCTCTTGATGTGTGGATGTGATTAAGTGGCTTTGGACAAAAGCATCTGTGAATGGATTGTAACATCAACCTTAGCCCTATTCTCATATTTCTGTCCACTATTGTTGACAATTGTTCCAGCTCTTCATTAGAGCAACATGTTTACACTAAGTGAAATATTCAAACCCAAGGACACAGATATTCAAGACGTATTGTGCGTCACATTTCCACCAAATTCAACCAGAAATAGTTGGTACTGCCGCAGCTCAAAATAAAATATGATTCTATGGCTTTGCATAAAGTTTGGCCGCAAAGCATGACTGTTCTGCCAGCTGGACAGAAAGATTGAAGAGGTTAAGAGAAAACAAAAACAGAAAGAAGTCCCATGGGGATGTAGCTGGTTAATGGAGCTGCAATGCATAGCATAGCAGGTCCACTTCTGAGTTAATTTCACATCTAACCTAACTTCATGCTGGAGGTTTGTGCTTCATGCCCTGATCGACACTGGTTCTTGGCAACCCAGGGTTGACAAAGGAAAGTTTCCCTTTGATAAACAGAACCGAACTGATTCCCTCTTCCTACTAGTTCATGAAATAAATTGCTGCCTCTGAAAAATAGAAATAAATAAGAATTCATGTGGATTGAATTCTGTAAAATAATAGCAAAACCACTTTAGTTTTCAGGGGAATGATATAGAATGAGTTCACTGATGTGGGCTTATGTTTCTCCATCTGTATTTTCAAGGAGAGAGAAAATCCAAACACTCTCAGCTAATAATACACAGCTACCACAGGATACACCTGCTTCAGTATTCACACTGTGCTTCAGACCTCTCTGGCAGAAGTATCGAGTCATCAGCAAGTTATCAGCCTATGTGGACAGAGAGCTTCATTAGCACAAACACTGCATGCCAGCTAACGCGGCATAATTTTACACCCCCGCTCGACCCCTGTGCGTGTGTGCTCCTGTGAGTGAGAGAGAGTGTGTGTCACGGTGCATCTTTAAAGTGTGTCTAGAAATGTGTGTGTGGGTATACGTGCAGGGATGAAGTGGATGGATCTAATCTCGCCTGCCTCTACATATTGTTTTAGCCCGGGATAAATCTTAATGATATTCATTCAAACTGTATAGCACACTGTGTGACACCGAAGACTTGTTTGATATGCAAAGACTGGGCCTTTTAGAGAATAGAATTTAGAATATTATTTATTTTTCTTTATATTAGTGACCTGTCATGGCATTCTTAATCCATCTATAATTTAGACGGAGCGTAATGTTTGCATACGTCTCATTTAGTGTGTGTATGGCCATTGTATATGTGGTACTTAAGTTGGCGGACCGAGGTGATTAAGGAGTGTTTGTGTGTGTGTGTGTGTGCGTGTGTGTGCTACAGGGAGGAGGCATGCTAGTCAGCAGAACAGGGCTGTGTCTCAGTGTTTGTCCCTCCAATGTGTTTAATGGGCCCTCCACACATAGCGCCTCCCTGGTGAGAATGCTGCTAATTACTGTACAGCACCTTGCCACACTCTCCTGCTGCTCCTCACACTCACACTCACACTCTCTCTCACACACACACACACACACACACACACACACACACACACACACACACACACACACAAAGTGATGCACAGACAGCAACAAAGCCTGCAAAGATCCATGCGACTAAGCAGGCAGAATGCAAATGCAACCACAAGCAAATAAGCTCACACTCAACTGGGCATTCACGTGTATTCATAAAAACACACAACACACCCCCCACCCCCCTACAAAAAAAAAAAAACAAGGACACAATACTCAGCACATTTCTGCCCTCAGCCCACTCGCTCTGTGAGCTTCATTTTCTTTCTGTCTTTGCAAACATAACCTTGGGTTTTTCTTCTCTCTCCACCTTAATTCTTCTCCGTTGTTCACAGACAACACATTAGCCCATTATCTCAACTTTCCCACCGTGTCTCCAACATTTATACTCCTACTTCTTTTCCACTGTTTGCCTCCTGGAGCGAACTCTTTGACCCATCACTTTAACATCACCTCATCACCCTGACCCCTGACACCGTCTCACGGATTATCCGAGTTCACAGGTTGCGCCCGCGCATTGATCCGGAGGAAGCGGATCAACATCTTCAGTCGTGTTAGCTCGGCTTCTCCACAATGACTTGGCCTTGAAGTTGAACCAAGCAACCATTAAAAGCTTCTTATTCAAATGGATGCAGTGAGGCAGACTATGTGGGTTTGTGTGGATATGTGTGCGTGTGTGTGTGTGTGTGTATACTGTAACTGTATGAGCAACTGTGTGTGGGTGTATATGCCCATCTGAGTGTTTGGAAGTGTGTGGGTCAGAGAGAGAGAGAAATACACAAGTGCGTGTGCACACATATACACACACACACACACACACACACACACACACACACACACACACACACACACACACACACACACACACACACACACACACACTAATAGGATGCAGAAAGCATACGGGCCTTTAAGAGAGGGTATGGGTGAGTGTGTGCCGTCCACGACTGCAATCAATTACAAAGCGTTGGGGCTGCATGTTCTAATCAGAGGCATAAATGTCAGCTCCTTTCCCCCGCACACGCCTCCATTTGCATCCATTAATGCAGAGGGAGAAAGAAAGAGCGTGAGAGAGTTAGAGAGGGAGAGACAGAGAGCCTGCTTTATGTTTCATGTAGAGGAGCTGAGAGCCGGCAGCGTGGTGATAACCCATCAACCAGCTATGTACAATATGTGGCCAAAAGTGTGTGGACATTTCTGTCTCTTGACAATTTTTTCTAGTTCCCTTTAAATTATAGGAAAGTACTAGTGAGTATGGGCGAGGTGTATGTGTAGACAAGCGGGAAAAGGACAGGGGGTGAATGATTGGAAAAGGAAAGGCAAAAAAAAAATAATACAGAAAATAATAAAAACAGGAGGGTAAGGCCTGAGGGCAGAGGTGTATTGCTATGGCCTCCCTTCTTTCTGGAGAGTGTGAGAAGTGGAATGGAGTACCCAGTGCGAAACCCAGACGGACACACGATGGAGCTGCAGCTGTGATAGCAATTAGACCCTTATGTATTAAACATACCTTTTTAGAGCGCAGAGAAAGGAGAGAGAGAAGAGGACGAAAGGGAAATGGAGAGAAGGAGCTGGGTGAATAGAGGCCAGTGGAGCATCTGAATCATATCTCTTTCCTCTCTTCCTTCCTCTCTCCCTCCTCCCCTGTCTCACTAAACAGCAAAACAGTGCAAAGCTATTCCCCCCGCTGCTGTTCAGCGTCTCGAAAGGTTCCAAAGTGATTAAAAGTCTGACAGCGGACACTTGTATACGTCCACACAGCATGTAAACAGCTAACTCTCCCTTGTGCTGGCTTCTGCATTGGCCGCCTCTCTTCCTGTCTCTTCCCATGGCTGTAGCTGGGGGAAAGGCACTGGGTTCACATGACTCGCAGTGTAGCTGCTCTCCATCCTTTTGAAGACTAATCGACCCTTCACTTGAACCTAATTGATGTTGCATCTGTGAGCACTGGCTCTCGGATTACTCAGTCAAACATGGTTAACTGGTTCCCAGGCTATAGGCCAGAAAAATGTTTTGACTCTCATATATTTCAAATATGTGGCAATATATATAGTCATTATAAAATCTATATACATTAGTCCCCTGTATACAACACATATTATGCTGCCTATGATTAACTATTAAAAACTCATTGCCAAATGTTAGCCATACCGAGTAATGATGTAAACGGTATTTTTTAAATTATTATTCCATTATTAATAATGTTTGTTTTTTTTCATTAACTTGTACATTGTTTTCTTTTCTTGTTTAATTGGCACCTGTAGTTTCCTCAGGTGCTATCACCTGTGTCTGACTATTGTTAATATATTACTGCTCAGACAATGTGTTGATATTCAAGGCTACACAAAAGTGTTGCCGTTATTAGCTCCTTTTTGATTGACACCCTAATTCACATGTGCAGCATCGTTTGCAGGATGCTTGATGGAAGAGCCATATGTCGTATGAGATGAGGTTATTCATAGGTTGTTGTGTTAACTAGGAACACTGTTGAACCTGTCACTTCCTCTTGAGCTGACAAGCTTTATTAGAGAAGGGGAGGACACTCCTGTTTATTCATCCTCGGTCTACGGCACGCGGCGTGTGTCAAACTAGATCCACCATGCATAAGCTTGTTACATTTATTCAACTGGTGCCGTATTGGTACAACGGCTTTAGTCAATCAGTTGTGATGGAATCAGATTTGTTCCTGAGAATAAGTGTGTGGGAGAACAGGGACACATGCCACAATATTGTGAAAAGGCAGATTGCCAGGACTCTAAAAAAAGGGTGATTGCTCACTTATGGTTACTTGCTGTGGTATCACAACAATAAGCCTTTTTTACGGATGCCTGACTGCCACCCACAAATAAGCATATGGCTGAAACAAGACAAAATTTTGAGCACTCCCAGAGCACAATTGCACATAGATGCACACAGAAACAAACACACTTCAAAACCTCATTCTGTTTGGCTGTTGTTTTTGTCAGTTTACGACCTAAACCCCCCATTGTTGAATTAACCGCGGACAGAGGGATGGATGGCTGAAGCCACAGTGCCAGGGCTACGCTGGCCCAGAAAAAAGCCACAACTCAAACTAACTCTTGGCAGGGGATGGAGAGGCAGTATTTTTCCAAAAACTGATTACCTTCCCTCTCCCCAGTGCTCCCTCTCTCTCTCTCTCCCCTTTCTCACTTTTTCTCTCGCTCTCTCTGTCTCTCTCTCTCTCTCTGAGACAAGCTGTTCCCTTGGCAGCTGTTTCGACAATGCAGATCCCCAAGCGCAGGGGGAGGTTCGAGTATATATGTGGGTCTATGCGTCTGTGCGACGGGAGGAGGATGGTGGTGGTGGTGGTGGTGGTGGTGGGGGGGGGGGGGGGGGGGGGGGGGGGGGGGGGTTGGTCACTAATTCAGGAACCTCCACATGCAAATCAGCACGGAAACATTGCCAAGCTTTTTCTCTCTGAGGCTCCGGGATGCTGAAACTGAGCACGATTAGCACTCAACACCAGTGTCAGATGCCGGAAACCCCGAGCTTTCTGAGGGCCTGGCCTTTTGTTGGAGCCCCTTCCGTTCAATGGCTGGCCCCATCGTCATGTTTTTCCAGGTGTAAGCTCTCCTGGCGAGTTGCTTTCATCCAACAGTTACACCAGGTTTTGTGGGTTCCGTAGAGATCACAGCGAAGGGTTCCTGGAAAACCCTCCAGACTATCCTGCACAGTTCAGGTTTGCGGACGTGCAGATGTGGCATTAAATTAATGTGCAATCTTTTTTTTTAAAGTATATTTTTTGGGCTTTTTATGCCTTTATTTGATAGTATAGTGGAGAGAGACAGGAATCGGGGAGGCAGAGAGAGGGGGAATGACATGCAGCGAAGGGCCGTCCGATGCGGGATTCGAACCGGGGCCAACTGCAGCGAGGACTGTAGCCTCTACACATGGGGCGCCTGCTTAGACCACTACGCTACACGACGCCCCTTAATGTGCAATCTTATTATATTTTAAATACATACCACGTGTTGGAAAACACTATTAGAGGCAAACTAACTATATGACTTTAACTAGGCTATCCTGGCAGGACTCATTAGACGATAGATGATACTTCTCCAGCAAAAACATGAGTCAGATGTGGCCAGGGAGCCCATGGGCAGGAAACAAACACATCATAATCCTCCACTGTAATTGGGCAAATGAGAGATGTTGCCATTGGACAATGGCACTGAAGCAGATGGCAACGGAGAGGGGATGTAAACCTCCCACTACCCCTAGCCTGGCTTTCTCCCTTTTACAGTATTGCTCCAAAAGGTAGAGAGGCAGGCATCATTTCAACAACCCCTTCAGATTGTCTGCCTCTTTCGGTCCTGCACACATAAACACGAATACACACACACACACACACACACACACACACACACACACACACACACACACCACACACACACACACACACACAAACACACACGACTCTTCCAGCAAAAGTGAATCTCTCTTGTCTCCCATCAAAGCACCTTTTCTTCCAAGACCCCCCACTGAGCTCGCTCGCTAAGAGCCCTCCTTTGAGCCCCTAATGCACGGGCAATCAGATTAGGGCCGTCGATGTAAGCCTTGAATTACTCACGTTATGACTTGATTGGCCAATAATTTGATTGGAGTCACATCTCTACTTCCCCTGGTTCTTCAGATCCCATCTTCCCTGTCCCTCCTTCATTTTCCCGTCATCTTCTCCCTGTCTCCCTCTTGCTTGAGGCAACAACAACAAGTCTGGCTGTCAGTTTTTGAGGCAGGGTTTAACCGTTTCCATGGGGATCGCAAAACTGACTCATCAAGGGGAAAAGAAGTCATCCCACTGTAAGTCACATGCAACCTTTTATACCACGAAACAAAAACATTAATTATCTTGTGACAGCGTGACACTGAATAACCTTTCGTTTACTATATAATGACACTCACTATGAATCTGGTATTATACTGATATAAAAACTAGACAGATATTGACGGACAATCCAAACAAGGCTAGTGGGTTTTGCCAGTTATAAATACAATAAAAAGTCAACATGAGGAATACATACTTGTAAAGAACTATTGTATGAAAAACCTCCCTGAAATAAAACAATAGCCATTTTGTAATAATGACAAAAGACAATTTTTCACTCATTGACTCAATAATTATGTGTGATTGTATAATATATAGCGAGACCACACAGGGATTAACACCACTGCAGGTGCTAACAGGTAATTTACATTTTCATTCAGCGTTCACAGTCACACTGACCTGTGAATTCATGTAACAACTCACAGTGGGTGGTATACAGATAGAACCAGTGGTATCAACATATGGATAAATCAGTGCAAAGGTGTCAGTTTCCCCATACAGCTTCAACTGGATCTGCCAGAAATAGTGAAAACGTGCTACACTGGGTTAGAAATTAAGTAAAAGAGACTGTTTGGGTTTGTCGGAGCCGGAAAAAATACTTTGGAGCACGTGGAAAGGGGGCTGCCTTATAAGAGGAGAGGCATGAAACTTTACTCATCTCTGGCCAAAGCCAGTAACAAGGGAGAAAATATCCTCCATGGCGTGTTAATGCGAGAAAATGTACAGTTTCATGCCGGTTAACGGTAAAACATGTTCATGAGTATGTGTATGACATTTTTACTTTACTGTTAAACACAAACAACGTGTTTCCTAAAAAGCAATTACCTGTCTTTCGATAAATGAACCAAATGTTAAAAAAACACTGTTGAAACCCTTTTCTCCACATTAAATTACTTTTCCAGAAGAATTACTGTGAATTACTTTTCCCAAAAAATATTACATTGCCCATCCCTAATGACAGAAATTGATGTTTTCCTGGAAAAACCATTTGCAAAAAGTGGAGGTTCTAAGAAAGGACATATCCTGTGCTATGAAAAAATAAAACCATACTTCCTCTTGACTTTGGGTTGTTTCCGAACACAGTTGGCTCAGATGAAGGAGCAGTCAGTCCAAATATGGAGTGATGTGATATAGTGAACAAAAGCATCCCTATATGTTATAACTTAATCTCACAGAGGGCCCTCGGAGAGACTGATCATTATTCAAGATGGCAGCGCCTCCCCACCAGCTAGCTTGTCAAGGCTGCCTCTTCCTTTCTCTGACAGTTATGAGGTGTACGTACCCTGTTAATAAGGGAATACTGACTATGTGCTGTGGTTCAGCGGTTGGTATAGTGTGGACTGTAGCATCGCTATGGAAACATATGGCATACAGATCTGTGATTTGTTCTCATGAGGACTAACAGAGGCTGAGGAGGCCGAAGGGTATTCTGTTTAGATATCCGGTGAAGAGGAACTGTGTGAAACACCACAGGAAGATGTAAACTTCCCTGTCAAAATGATACAACACATGAGGAGCAAAAGGAAAAGAAAAGAGGCATTAAGCAGATCAACTGATGTGCAAAGAGCCTGGAGTACATATTTAAGGTGTCTCCAGTCTTATTTCACTGCATGAAGGCAAAGAGCTGATTCTGTTTGACTGCTAACTTCAAAATGAATCTGTGAAGAGTGTACTGCTCTGCAAATTAGCCTGGGAGACATTTTGTATCTATGTCACATAACCAGCAGAGAGAAGGATGCGGATGGATGCTCCCTCTACTGAGCGGATGGTTTGATAGTGATCACATCCCCGGTTTTTTCTCCCTTTTTCCCTCTTGTCTACCATTCTCAGTTTTAACTTTCTTCGGCTGTCACACTCCTCTGGAAGAAGGCAGTCATCTGCTATGAATCATGCCATGCTCTGAATCAAATGTAACAACACAGACTTGCAGCCATGTAAACACAGGCATACGCAAATGATGGCAACAGACAAATCGCAGTCGCTGGCAGAAACAAAGACATTCCCGTGAGCTGAGCATGTTTGACGCATATGAAAACGTACACATCCAAGAGAAAGCGACGGAGCAAAGACAGAGGAAAAAAAAAAAAAAAAAGCATGCAAGTAAAGAACTGAGAAAATCAAATATTTTGACATTCAGCATTCAAAAAATATGTGAAAATAAAAAAGTAAAACATTCAAAATCACAGTAATCATTCATGGCAGTAAGAAAAACCTGAAAGGAACTGCTAAGACATCCAGGGGGCATTTTAAGATGCTGTCAAGAGAGAGAGGTCACCACCTTGATCGTGGCATACGATAACACGGGGACAACAGCGCTGAGATAACCCAAAAGATAATGCAAAGATAAAACCAAAGATGGCAGCTCGATAACCCTCACACAACATAGCTGCGACACAAAGACGGCATGAAGAATACTAAGATAACGCTCAAAACAATGCCGTGATATCACAAGCAAAAGCAACAACAAGCCGGCACTTGGGCCGAACATCAAACATACAGTAAGTGAAGGAGACAGAAAAACAGCTTTTAAGGTTGGAGTGGAGGAGAAACATTGAGAGACATAAGAAAGACAAATGGAGATAAGAGAGAGAGAGCGAGAGAGTGAGAGAGACAACAGAACGAGCCAGCATGCCGTCACACAACAGACATCACAAGGCGTGCAGACAAAATATTGACACTGTGCAGAGACAAAAAAAAAAAGAAAAAGGGGGCAGCAGAGAATTTAGTGACTTCAAGATAAGAGTTGATATAAATAAATGTGCAAGAAAAAGCAACATTTGCATGACAGACTCTTTGTGAAGGCGACATTCTCAAATAAACGGCTTGATTGTTAAAACACGCACGCTGAAACTGTGCCGTGCAATACAACAGTGGCGACTTATGTAAGTAAACAATTATTATAACATTAAAAAAAGGGGGCTAGAGACATTGCAAAGTTATCAGGGAGAGGTTTTTTTTTTGCCTGTTAGAAATACACTTGAAACCATGAGTGGGTTTTAGGAATCTGCTGATGTTTTGCTTTTGATATAAAAGACTTTGGAGGACAGGCAATGATGTGAAATCACCTCAGAGGGGCCTCTACACCCACGTGCCATACATCTACCTGTCTCCTCTTAGTTTCTCCCTCTGAACTGCTGACCATCTCTTACTCCATCCAGACCCTGGAGAAAAAGAACCGCGCAGGTAAAAGATCCTCCGAGCCGCCCCTCCCTAAGCTTAACTCTTTTTCTTTCCTCTCCACATCCATTCCCTCTTCTCCACACAGCAACAGTCGCAGTGTGTATGTACATACGGTATGTGTGCGCCCACGGGGCTTAAGGGCAGGTGCCCTCGGAGCTTAGATAAATTACGCTGACCTTGACTTCTTAGACCTCTGAGGCAAGACCTCAGTAGAGCGGGAAGGTCAGGGCAGCATTTTTTTTTTCTCATTATCTCTTTGACATGCAATAAAGACACACATCCTGCCAAAATGAACATTTCACACGATCGAAAACGTGATACGCCGATGAGAACCTTTACTGTCTCTATTTCCATCTCTTCCTGTCTTTATCTCCCTCTTCCACGGCTGTGTCCACACACTCACACACAAAGACTCATGGGAGTAGTGTCAGAGAGATGAAAAGGGACCCGTTACTCTGGCTTTCCTCCTCCTCATTAAGCAGAATGGGACTGGGACTGGTGTCAGAGAGCTGGTTCATCAACCCTTCAGCAAGACAGAGCCCCGGCCCTGATCTCCCTCCATCTCTGCTCTGCCTGGACTTGCTGCTCCCTTTTCCTACAGACCTCTCACATATGATTGAAGACACTAGAAATGGAAACAGTCAGTGTAATTTAACATGGCAGTCCTGTAGAATTTGTTAAAGAGGGAGGGAAGTAGTGAGGGAGAAATGGTGCGATGGAGAGAGGAGGATGGGGGATAAAGGGAAAGATAGAGGAAGTCGTAATAAGGAAAGTTGTGGTTGATGGTGTGAGGACAGCTGGCTAACGAAAAAGGAACAGGCACGTCTGATAGGAATCATTTGATGTGAAAAGAGCTAGTTCAGTGAATCAAAGGGCAACTGTACGTAACACTAACTAGAACCTGCACTGATCACTGCAAGGAAACATTTATACTGTATGAGGGAATGAAAGTAATTAATGTCCTTTTTATTTCTTTCGCTAATACACTGTTTGAAATAGTAAACAAAAGTACACTGTGTTATCTTCTATCTGCAATAGAAGCCCAGCTATGTCTGGCAAAACTGTTTAAGTGTAAGCGCTGATACAGGCTCGAATCTGACTGTGCTGCAGCACCCGCAGCTATGATTAAATATGATCTATGCAGAGTGACTCTCAGTGCGACGGGAATGTGAACTCACACAAGAATGCAACAGTAGCTTAAAGTTGCCATATGTGCTTATGACGCTGCAGTGGAAGGTAACGTCCTATGTTTTAATATAGCCAACTCATGTGTATAAACAGTGGGAAATTGACATGATCAAAAAGTGGTATACAAGGTTGACAAGTGTGTAGTTTTCATATAAAGCCTTTACTTCTTATTTAGAAGCATATAACAATGTAATAAGGAGAGGACCTATATCTCTATATCTCGTATCTAACTATGAGAAAGCTTCAGTTCTAGTACTATATATATATATATATATATAGACTTATAATATAATATCTTCTATAATTTGTGCACTTTAGTGTTGTCACTGTCGCTTTTCAGTTTGCTCCGTCCTCACAGGCCTTTTCAAAGCATTTAGAAACCAGAAAGCAGCCACTGTTATTAATACAGCCCATTTTCTAAAGTGTGCTACTACAAGGTAGACCATAGTATCTGCTACTTATCTTCATATCAGCTGAGTGAATACATTAATGAATGAACAAATAAAAACATAAAGTCTTACTGACAGTCACTTCTGTGGGAATTTACTAAATCCTCTTGCAGGAAGAGGATATTCATTAGTGCTGCATTCATGCCCTTCATTCACTATGAGGACTAGCAGAGGCACTGCTATGAGATGCTCCGATACCGTTTTTGTCTTCCCAATACTGATTCCAATACTTGACCTTGGGTATCGGACGATACCAAGTACTGATCCAATACATTACATAAAAAATTAATAAATAATAATAATTTAAAAAAAACACGCATATACTACTAACTCTGTATAGATGTGATATTATTGCCATCATTGTTGCATGGCAGGGCTCAGGTTAAACCCTTTGTGAAAAAATGAACACATGACATATGCCATAGAATCTTTCTTTTATCATCTAATTTGATTGTCAGCCATAAAAAAAAAAAAGTAGGAATAAATAACAATTCCTACAGTAGTTGTCCTAACACTAGTGCCACCCCTGGAAATGGAGGCAATGCATACTGTACAC
Organism: Seriola aureovittata; assembly: GCF_021018895.1. Lineage (NCBI taxonomy): Eukaryota > Metazoa > Chordata > Actinopteri > Carangiformes > Carangidae > Seriola > Seriola aureovittata. Next base: position 10,224,939 of record NC_079379.1, read on the forward strand.
ATTTCCTTTTCACTTGTGGGACTTTCCAGTGTAACATATTGCCAAATTGCCAATTGTGCTGGCTACTTTTTTAGAGCAGCGAAGAAGAATTGATTTCCAGGAAAATGGTTGTTTTTATCTGGGAGCGAAAATATAAAGTTTATTAATAAATAATTAATCGGATCAGTGCGTAGACTCATCTAATCACTGACGCCTGATCCAGTATTTTAGGCAGTATCAGAGCCATTTCTGATACTAGTATCGCTGTCGGAATAACTCAAGTATTCACTCGATTGCGGCCAATGCAAATACAGACTGGAACGCATGTTCTTCGATACCGCACGTGTCTTTGCTCAAAATCGAATCTTTCTTTTAGATAAGCTGTATATGTGTGTGTGAGTAGGTATGCCATTGTCATTCATCCTTTGGAGTCCCTTCTTTTAAAACTTCTCCTGGTGCTTTCCAGTCAGTCGGAAAAGCAACAGGTTTTTACATTCTAAAGTATTAAGGAGGAAAAGGCTGTTTTATTTTTTTTACATTTCTGAGACCACATATAAGCAGCTGAAAGAAACTGACAAAAAATAGGTTACGTGAGCACCACTCAAGTTAAAATTACAGTTCTCAAGCCTAGAGGATAGCAGTAAGTAGCCTTGCAGTAGTATTTCTGACACCTAAAATTCAATGAAAGAAAAATGCTCAGTGCTTTCCCTTTACGTAGATCAACAGTGTGGTACCTTAGCTGAATGCTGAGAAGCGCAGTATGGTATTTAAGGTTAAGGGTAACAGCACTGCATAGCAGAGGTAGGTATAGGGGTGGATGGAGGGATAGATGGAGAGATGGTGGGACATAGGAAGGACTGGGGGTGGCTGGCATTGAGGAATCTAATCCCCAAGTTAATTGGTATGACTGATGAAGACAAATTGAAATGGGTCAGCTGAATCAGGGAGAGAGGATGGCTGCAAGAGAGGGCTCATTGTGTACAATGCACACGTAGTTTAACACAGAAAGGACGTGGATATGCATTCGGAAGCATATAAAGACAGGTAAAGGTGAGATGTTTGGAATATAGCTGCTTAGTTAAATCAAGATAAAACCCTGGCAGGAAATGAACCTGTGCTGGTTAAAGATCAAACCAAACATTCTTGGTGATAGCTTTCGATAAGGTGGAAGGGTTCTCAGCTTTTCGCAGGTTGTCTTCTCAGGGCCAGCTGAGTAAATGAATGCAAAGCGTTTCACCTGGTCTATGTGTGTCAATGCTGAGTGTGGAAGCCCGGTCCTTTGAACGTTGTCTCTGCGGGCCTGCTAATTGAGCCAGATCAATTCACAGAGACGGCGAGCAGGTTGGCACAGTTGCCACATCAAAGAGATTCTAATAACTGCACACTGTGGCCATTACCAAGCCTGAAAAAGCCATATTTATGTTTGCATCAAAGCAAGCATGGCAGCATTGAAAACACCCAGAATGCAGGCCTTCACTATTCTTTTTCAAGCCGTACAGTTTAGACACAAGGCCATTTTGGAGCAATTTGGGAACAGAATAGACGCTATTCACACATACATAAATACAACCACTCCAAACTGTACTTTAATTAGATCCCTATTTCGCTGCGAGTGGAGACCAATAAAAACACACGCCAAAAGAATCTAATGACAGACTGTAATTGTTAAAAAGAAATTGCAATGATGTCAAAATGATTCCTCTGTATCTGTGCTAAGTTTCACACAGCAGCAGTCTGGCAGGATTAGTTATGCTGATGCTGTCTATTGCCAGTTATGCCTTTCCTCCCCCCTGTCTCTCCATCTATCTCTCTCTCTCTCTCCAACTCCCTCTGCCTGATAAGTGATAAGTTTGTAACTTTGGTCATTAGCGCTGGCCTGTCTCCTGCTGCACAGGCTGTCTGAGGCGACATTATGGCTGGCATGCCGCTCACTCTCGCCTTCCAGTGCTCTATCTTCCCGCGATGTCTCTCGCTTTTTGTGTCCCCCTTTCACCCCATTTTTCTCGCACTCTTTCCTAACTTCTTTGCTTCATCTCTTCACTCCAGCTTTCACTGATTTATACTTAGTCTCAGCGCCTCTGTTTCTCACTCTGTCTCACGCTCACAGCTCGGCACGTCTCCGTGCTGCTCGGCGAAATAATTTACCGCACGCAGCGCTCCTGTGGATGATTGAAGCGTAATTAGACGGCAGAGACAGTGGAAGCCAACGGAGGTGCTTGGGAGCCAGTGCTCGTCAGATGGTCCGTCTCACTCTCATTGGCTTTGCCCTTCAAAACTATCACTTCTGCTGGAGGAGCAGGGAGGGGAAGGTGTGCCGAGCCACACCACAGTCAACTACATTGCAAAGAAATTACATGTTGGCAAGTGATTGTATCCTTTATGCTTTATTTTATGTGTACCAACATTTTCCTTCATTCATGTCGATGCAAAGGTTGCATATCTGAACGGAAACACATTATAATGGAAAAAAATATATAAACTTCTTTAAACTGGCAAACCTAAGTGCTGATTTATTAAAAAGAATATAAAAAACAAAACGTTAGCAAGGTTAATTCTTTTAAATTCAAGACAAACCCACATGCATACGGTATGGGGAAACAAAGCAAAAAGGAAAGAGACATACAGCAATTAGCTTTCTGCTACAGAGTACCTGAAAGTCACCTTGGTGGAGAGGAGGCTACAAAGCCACAGGTGCTTGCTAAAGGACAAAACTATAGATGACAACAAAAAAGTGAAGTATATACACAATATGCTTACTAGCATCCTTTGGATCTTTACACCCTGCATTCAAATGTGCAGCTTGGTAGGCAAAAAAATATGGAAGGAAACAAGCTGCTGTGAGTGACTATAATCATAAGGAACCCTGTCAATTATCCTGCTGTATTCACAATACAATATTTTCCCCCTACATTCTCCTCAGAGTTAACCCATGCTTAGGGGAAGGCAGGCTTCGCTAGGCTAGCTGTTGTCAGCAGGCAACTTTAACAGCACTGTCAGCCAACCCTTTGATTATTTCCCGGAGGTCACCCTGTGTTGAGCTGAACTGTGAGGTCCTGGAGGTCAACGGAGCTAAAACGTCAGAGGAGTCACCTTAAAAGGATAATAAGAAGACTGCTGACTGACTGTGGACCACCCAGAGTGGAATCCGTGCTTTTCACATGAATATAAATGTGATATTGACAGGAAATCTTCCACAGGAGAAGAGAAAGGAGAAGACGGCAGAAGAGACAGAGTGAGTGCAAAGAGGAGTGAGAATAAATGAGAGAGAAAGTGAGCAAGAGGACTGAACACGCTGGTTCGTTTCACACCGTTAAACCATCTGAAGCATCTGCTGGTGACTACTGGTTGATGTGCCGGTGCGAGCACTGTGTTATAAACATTTGGGATTCACTTCATGGAGGCACTTTAATGATGCTTTTAGCATAATTTCCCCACTGTAATGTGAAGTGAAGGGCGAGCAGCGCCTTCCTGTCTGCCTGTAGCTTCTGTGAACCTTATAAATATTGGCTATTGGAACAAGGGTAGTAATGGAGGCACACTGCACCACAAGCTCCGTCACCACGGCTTAAACCAGGGCATCTGCAAAAGCCCTCCAAAATCAAATCGTTTTCAAGTAACTGTGGCGTAAAATTTATTAATTTTGTTGTTTTGTTCGTTAATTTTAAAAATGTATCCTTTTTCTACATAAAAAATAACATCATAATGGAAGAAAACCATATAGACACATCAGGAATCAAAAATAGAAACTAGAAAAGAGTTTTACCAGACTATTTGAAGGATAAAACAAATTCAAATGACACACATTCACACGCATCTTTATGAGTGGAAGCAGTAGTATGAGTATCACAGAATTTGTGGTGGGATTCAAAGAAAGAAAGTGTCAGCTCTGAGTTTATATTGGTCCTAAGTATGTATAACTTCAAAGGAGGTTGGATATTGTCAGACTCCATAGGATGTCAGAGTTGTTTTGCTAATTCTAGCCTGTCCACAATGAGAAGAGAAGAGAGTACAAAAAAAAAAAAAACAGAAAGAAGAAAAGGACAGCTTTGTTTTCATCCGGACCGTTATCAGCAGAAGCCGACTGCAGGGAGAATAGGGAGGGATGATTTCCATAAAGACTGGCTGTTGTCTGAAAGCAAGCAGCTGTCAGGCGGAATTACCTCTCCGACACAGACACCACAATCGAGGGCGCCCTTCCCATAATTCAGTCTGATTGGCTCAAGGGGAAAATGGCAGCCTGTGGAGAGTGAGGCGAGCGGCTGGTTGACAGGTTTGCATTTGCGAAGCTAGACGTGGCGTTTACCTGTTATCATTCTGTCGGCTCAACGTGTCAGTTTTCTCAGTTCAGAAAGCAACCTCAACAAAGTGACAAAGAGAATAGAGTCCACGGTGTTAGGAGGCAAATACGCGCCGTAACATTATTCTATGCACGCACGCACGCACGCACACACGCACACACACACACACACACACATAAGGGGTGGGGCAAAATCGTAATAAATACTCTGACGAGTCACAAAGCTTGTCTGTTCCATTTGAGTGACAGCACATCTGTACATGTTGTTAACTATGTAAAATGTGCATTAGGTACTTTAGTACATTTTGTCATCTTTAAAATTCTGTAAAACTGAATGAAATGTAAAATAAAATGAATGCTATTGGACCACCATAGTAAAGGCAAGAGTCTTGCTGAGGGCTAGCTGAGAAGATCAATACCACTGGAGCTACTACTTTTCTTAGCTAAGCATAGCAAGACCGGAAAGTAGGTAGAAACACCTAGCCTGGCTCTGTCCAAAGTTTATAAACAGCCCACCGGCAGCTCTAAAACTTGTTTTTATCAGTTTTATCTCAATTATCCGATCCATTCACAGACAAATAAAAAATAAAAAAAAAACGTTGTATTTCCGTGGTGATTTATGTCTAACTTTTTCTTGGCAACCAGTTGCTGGGTGCAGTGACCTCCTGGTTGGCTTGCAGTCTCACGGTGATTAAACTGCAGGGAGTCACTGTGCTGTTTGCCAAAAAATAGTTACAGAACATAACTCCATGTAAAATCACAGTTTGCATTTTTCTTTTTTTTTTACATCTCTATCTTTGTCCAGATTAAACAAATGAAATACAACATGTTAATTTGTTATCTTAAGTTAAGTTTGTTGACAGATTTGGATTTCCCCCTGCTTCCATTGCCTCCGGGCTCTAGCTTAATACTAAACACACAGACATGGGAACACTTTATTAGGAACACCATATTAATACTAATCCCTTTGTTCTCAAAACAGCCTCAGTTCTTCATGGCATGGATTCAACAAGATGTTGGACACATTCCTTTGAGATTCTGCTCCATGTTGACATGATTGCATCACATAACTTCTGCAGATCTGTCAGCTGCACATTCATGCTGCCAATCTCCTGTTCTACCACATCCCGCCCCCCAGATGTTCTATTGGATTCACATCTGGTGACTGGGGAGGCCACTGAAGTTCACTGAACTCATTATCTTTTTCATGAAACCAGTTTTGAGACCACTTTTCCTTTGTGTTATGGTGTATTCTCATGCTGAAAGTAGCCATTAGAAGATGGTAAATTGTGGCCATAAAGGGATGTATATGACTGGCAACCATACTCAGATAGGCTGTAGCATCCAAACCATGATTGACTGGTATTAAGGAGCCAAAAGTGTGCCAAGAAAACATTTCCCACACCATTATACCACCATCAGCAGCCTGGACTGCTGACACAAGGCATGTTGGGTCCATGGATACATGTTGTTGATGCCAAATTCCGACCAAATTCTACCATCTGCGCGCCTCAGCAGAAATCCAGATTCATCAGACCATTCTACATTTTTCCAGTCTTCAAATGTCCAGTGCTGGTGAGCCTGTGTCCACTGCAGCCTCAGATTTCTGTTCTCGGTCGACAGAAGAGGAGACTGACGTGGTCTTCTGCTGTTGTAGCTCATATATCTCAAGATTCGAGGTGTTGTACATTCTCAGATGTTTTTCTTTCTCACTACAGATGTAAAGAGTGATTATCTGAGTTACCTTAGCATTTCTCTCAGCTCCAGCCAGTCAGGCCATTCCCACCTGACCTTTCTCATCAACAAGGCCTTACTGTCTGCAGAACTGCTGCTCACTCTATGGTTTTAGTTTCTAGTAAACTCTCATGCACTGTACGGTATGTGCAAATATACAACAACAAATATGTATATGGTTTTGTGTGTGTGTACAAATGATTAAGATTATTATGTGTACGTTCAGAAATAACCAACCACATATTAAGCACAAGCACAGGCACACACACAATAAAATACACATTGTCAAGTTCATACACAAATTTGCACACAGACAAACAGACATACACACAAATACACACAAATGCTCCACACCTATGCTAAGTGCTCTTATCTGTGACTTGTGTAGAGGTGAGTGACAGGAAGGGAGGCGCAGGGGGGAAGTGTCCTTTAGGTGTCTTAATTATGGCTCCTCTCCTCCCTCTCGCTGTCACCATCCCCAGGGGAGGGCAAGACAAAAGGAAGGCAATGTTTCATCTCTGCTGCCTTGGTATTTCAAATTCCAAGGGGAGTAAGAGAAGAGAGACAGCAGGCTGTTACATTGGAGAGAGAAGAGGAAATCAAGTGACGCTTCCCTTTTCCCTCTGTTTTCGCTCTTCTTGCCTCCTTTGCAGCTGTATTTAAAATAAGCCACCTTAATAAAAGCATTTTAATGGCGTCAAGGCAGGAAAAGAGGCAAAACTTGATTACTGTGACGGTTTTATTTAATGAGCTCAAAGCCTCTGGCTCTGACTTGCTATTCGTTTATTACTTTGTTGTGGAGAGATATATGTGACAAAATGGAGCAGGGAGAGTGAGAGAATGAGGCTGAACGCTCTTATTGCGGAAGTCGTCCGTGGCATTAGCAATCGTCTTTGTGATTTACACCTTCCTCAAGGCTCACCTGGGTTTTCATCCGGCTCCGCCAGGGGAACACTGTTCCGCCGCAACAGAGCCGAGGGTGTCAGAGACACCTTGGCAGGTAGCAAGACACAGAGACAGCCTGCTGTTAATTATTGATGGGAATAAATTGCACTCATTGGATGTTTGGCAGGGCAACACATGGTGGATGAGAATACAAATGTGTTTATGAATGTGTGAGTGTTTGTGTGCGCAGAGAAAAAAAAAGATGGCAAGAGGAAATGGCATTAAGCAAAAGAGAGGGGGATTAGAGAGAAAGACGAGGAGACAAGGTAGAGGAGGAGGAGCCGATAGAGTGATGGTAGTGATACCTGGTAAAGAGACATTAGAGAGATGCAGAGGGAGTCTATAAAAGCAAACTACTCCTTAATGTCTCTCACAAGTGTGATAAAAGCACAGAGCTGCAGCACAGAACGTTGGCCGTTCCATTCGTGTGAACAGAACAAGGGAAATTCAAAAATAAACTCTTATACACGGATGCTAATAGTAAATGATTTTGTGAAAGTGCCCACACACACACACACACCGGACATACAGACACACCAGACACACACACACACACACACACACACACACACACACACACACACACACACACACACACACACACACACACACACACACACACACACGTTGTTAAAAAGGTCAGCTCTTTTGTTTTGGGACACAAGAGCTCACTCATGAAAATATTGACTGAGTAAAGGGGAGCAATGCAAAGTGTGGTCTTAAAATCAGATGGGCAAAGAGCACTGCTTCTTATCTATATTCTGAGAGCCTGCCCTCTTATAAATATTGGAAGGAGGACACTGGTGGGGGAGAGGAAACGGCCAAATGGTGCATTTGAGAAATGGCACACCTGAGCACCGCACAGAATATCATCTCCTCCTGTCAGATCTCATCCCATTTGATCAAAATAATTGCCACATTCATCGTTATCATCAATTCTGTCATCTTCACCGGCGCCGTGGCCATTCTCCGTCTCATCATGGCTGCTTTGGCTTCAAGGGGGGGATTTCGGCATCAGATCAAATGCAGGCCATCTCATCTCAGAAAAGCACTCATAATGTACCTTCATAGTCATCACCATATTCATTGCTTTAATGCTACTGACATTTTGTTCACCTATTTAGATATTCTGACACCTGCAAATCTTCGGCCGGTACAGAAATAGCCCGCTTTAGCCACGTGGGCTTCGTCTGTCATTGATGTTCACAGAGATGGCCCTGCTGTGCTTTGGTCTATAGTGGCTCTGTGCACAGTCAGCATGGAAATGAAACATTTTGAAAAGATAAATGAGACAAGGACAGTCGCCTCGACTGAGGGTCGAAATGCACCAAACAATATCACAGATATTTCTTGTTCTGGAACCACAGTTCTTTTGGGGTATAGCTAATGAGCCTGTTAGCCAAGTGACAATCTGCTAGAACTGACAGACAGTCAAATATCTAATAACTGATGTTAAATCACAATCTTAATATACAATATATATAATATACAATAGTCTAAGGTTGAATGGTAGATAAGTACATACCCTGCCAGTGTGCTTTTTAACCCTAAGCCATACCTCTCCTTGTGCATCTATGTCTGTCAACCTGGCTCCATTGTGCAATTCACTGGGGCCCTCTTTGTACTACTGAAACAGCCTCCATCTGCTTCCACTTCAACAGGCTAATATTACTGCATAACACAGGGCAAGCAGCTGGTCAAACCTCAGTCAAAGCAGTGATAGCCCCCACACAGGTGACCAAGTTAGTTTGTCACGGAATGATGAAACACACACACGCCTGCACATAACAACGTCCACATAACCACTTGAAACAAGGGGCCCACAAGTGAACAAGCAAAGTTTTAATACTGGCCTGTGTGAGAGAACAGATTTGCCCTGTCAGAGAGTGTGAGGAAGATAAAACAGACCTACATGCACAACAGTCGCCTCCCAATTTGTAATATGAAGATACACAAATGTAGTTAAAAGCCCACATTCAAGAGTCTTCTTATATTTAAGTGAAGAAGTGTGTCATTAAACAGCAAAGCAACATGGAAAATTACTTTTTGTAAAAATTTGTTTATGGAAAAAAACAGTTTGTATGTGGGAGCTTGCAGATCCATCAGCATCTAGTGTTAAGTGTACAATGGTAAATCCCTGGAGGGAAGTGAATGTGCAACAAAGCGCTAATGATAATGCAAGAGGAAGTGGTGATGCTAACTTGTTTTTAAACACTCCTTACCTTGGCCATTTGGGCCTGCACCCCAGTGGCTTTGAGAGACGACACGGCCTTCTGTGCTGCAGCTGGGCTGTCGAAATCCACAAAGCCATAGCCTGGAGAGAGGAGAGGAGAGGAGAGGAGAGAGAGAGAGAGAGAGAGAAAGAAAAAAAAAGATGAGCATTAGAAAAGAAAAAATTAAGGCAGATGACTAACAAGGAGAATGACAGGCACTTGGTAATTGTAGCAGTAATAGGTTGGTAACATGACTACACAGACTGCCAGTTCTCATATCTGGTGAGCACTACATTGTTTGATAATTAGTGACACTGACGCTCATAGGGGGATGCTATGCATCTTAATTAGCAGCATGGATGAGCGATTCAGTAATAACAAACCCCGGCACCCTGCCCACCTCCACCTCCACCTCCGCGCGCACACACACACACACACACACACACACACACACACACACACACACACACACACACACACACACACACACACACACACACACACAGACACACACACACACACACACACACACACACACACACACACACGCCTGCAAACAAAAAAACAAAAACACATAAGCACTGAGTACAAATCAAGAATGAAGACTATCGCTGCTGCAATTCTGTCGAAGAGAAAATCTAATTTGTAGTTTAATGACAACTCATATGCATTACTTCAACAAGTAGAATAATTCATGTAATGGTGATTTCTGAAAAGTCTGTGATTAAAAATCCATGATTAAAGAAATATTATACACATGTACACACTCATCCAAACTCATTCTTCAGAACATCATCATTTCCAGTTTTCACTTGTTCAGCCTTTTGATTTTCGAAGACTGTGAAGCTGGCTGGCCCACATCGTGTTCCTCAACAACCGGCATATTAACACAACCCCATTTCACAGCCTCCATAATCCTCTCCCCGGTAACAAATCTCTCAAAGGTTGACAGCGTACCAGAGCTACCGCCATTCCTCCCTCCCTCTCTCTCTCTCTCTCTCTTTCTTCAGCTCTATCTCTCTTTCAGACACATAAACACAATGCTTATATTTCTCACAATTTTCTGTCCATCTTCTTACTGTCCTCCTCTGTCTCTAACACGCTGTCTCTGTCTCTCTCTCTCTCTCTCGCTCATATTTTTTCTGACATTAACAGCCACCAGCCCCCATCTGGAAATTCATCAGCGGAGGAAAGTGGAGGGTATGAAATTTGTGGCTGTGATTTATGAGTTATTGTGATCCCGACGTTCTCCGGGATGTATCGGAGACGGGGGTCACGTCTGTGTTAATTAAAATTTGGTGGTGGATTAAAAGCAGTCAATGGTGCCCTCTGATCCACTGTTTCAGAAGGAAAGTGTAATTAGAAAAGGATAATGGGTGTGAGGTGGGGAGGGGGGATTCGCTGGCGTGGTTACCCCATCATGTTAGAAAGGATCACGTACTCACACATACTAGCACACACATACACACAAACACCTTACTTTCTCACCCTGTCTGTGTGCAGTTCGCTTTTATACAATCAACAAACATCTCACTTTCTTAGACATTTCAGGTGTGTGTCTGTGTGTCGGTGGTGGTGGTGGTGGGGGTTTGGGTCATTTTCCTGTCGGATGGCGGTGAAGGAGTGTGGAGTAATGTGAAAATCATAACCAGTGGCGGAAGAGAAATTGAGCGCAAGGACTGATTAATGGCCAGCTGTTAGAGCGGGGCTGGGAGGGGTGGGCCTTTAATTGTGGAAATATGAAGAGCCAGAGTGAAATGTGCAGATTCAAATACCAGCGACAGTCAGAGAAACTGGACCATGAAAGATTTCTCTCTCTTTTTTTTTTTTTTTTTTGTAATTGCTGCAATGAACAGGGTTTCCCACCTTTTATTTAACTTAAGCAGGGATGACACCGTACCCATTTAGCCTGATTTGGACTGAGATTGGCTCACCTCTGAATTTTAGAATCAGATTGGTTGTCGTTTGACGTTCAGTTCAGAGGCATCAGAAGATGATGAGGATCCGGCTCTCGGAGAATCGGGAGAATATCTGGCATGTCAGAAATTGTAGCTGGCTGTCTAAAGTTTGATTTCCCACATGGCTGCTGTCAAAACATTGTTTTTAAACTGTAGCGAGCTTGTTTTAATATTATTGGATTAGTATTAGCACGGATTAGATTAGTAAATTGAGGCTAACTCTAGTCACAACTGAGACTGTGAACTGAACGTTGCTGCACAGAGAAAGACCATATTTTCTGCATCTTTTGCCACCAACCAAATACACTGTTGGTGATTTAATTTTATTTGTGGTGCTCACAGCAATGAAGAAATATATGGAACTACAGATGTATAACAAAATACCAACATAAAATGTCTTTGTAATGTCTTTAGAATGACACATAAAGCGATTTCTGATCTGATAACCCCATTGGCAGGACTGCATTATTTGTCTGCCCCGTCCAAAACGTTTACAAATCAAAAATAAATCTGTTTTTCAGATGGTGGCTGAGAATGCGGTTGAGGTTTGGTTAGATTTAGTCACAAAAATGAAATTATGTTGAGGGGAAAATCATGGTTTGGATTAAAAAAATGTCCTGCAGTAAGTTTAGAGGACCTTCGTCATCATGCTGAATATAGCAAACACGTGGTTAAGGCTTGGGGATGATTCCATTGATGAATAAAAGACACTAACGTTGACTTAAGGTTTGAAACAGGAAATGAACAGTACTCCCCTGTGTTAAAGGCTAATGTTGTGTTGACCCATCCATCCACTCTGACCTCCCTCCTAAACAGACTTTGTCACTTTATAATAGTTCTTCCTCTTCTCCTGGCATCATTCCTACACATACTAGAGGGCTTTGTCACATGAACGCAAACATATGTCAGTTTGGGCCACTCGCTGAAAATGACTGATGTTGTCTCTTCTTCTTGGGAGGACAGTCTCGTTTTCAGTGGGGCTGAGATGTGGTCACTGTGAAGGATATGGCATGTGATTCGCATCATATTTATACTCGTTAAACTGTTCAGTGACACCTCGTGTCTTATATGGAGCCATCTGCAGGCATCGTGATGTTTTTCCACTCATTTTATATGCAGGGGTTTCCCTTTAATTTGTCACATGTCTGTGTTCTTCTGGTTAAAATACATTTCAGTGAAAACTGTTCACAATGGAATATCCAGGGAAGGGGGAATATTGTTTTTGGAAACACATGATGTCTTTTAAAAGTTATGTTTTCACGGTACCACAAACAACATTTCATTCACGTCCACTGCCCTGGGATGAAGACAGAGAAATGAAGAAATATATACAAATTTGGGTGAGTAAAGCCGAAACTATCCGCATGGCTAGACACCACTAGATGTGCTTTATGTCATTTGGAGGAACTGACCATTTAAACACAATGAAGGAGGGAGGGTCCATATTAAAAGCACACATTGAGTGATGGCTGATCCTCTTTAATAATCAGAATATTCCAATGGTGGATACTTGGGACTCCCAATTACAAATTTAATATTCACCCACTACCACCTGGAGCGTACTTATCAAACTTTCAGCAGGGTGAGGATTTTAGAGAATGCTGACCTATATTCAGGCGGCTCTGAATGGAGGAAGTAGATGAGGGGAGGGTGCAGAGAAAGACAGTGAGAGAAATGGTGTGTACAAAAGGAAGGGGGTTATTTGGGGTCAGCTGAATCGACACTCAGCCGAGCTGCCTCCACTTGCAGATCCGGTTTTCTCTTCTCCTGTGCGGTTGTTGCAGCTGATATATGCATAATGATTCTGTATTGTGGAATGTTTGATCAGTAGCCACGGGGTAAAACTGTTAAAGGCTTGTTTTGTTCGAAAAGTGAATAATAATTGAGAGACATGGAGACATCTCAAGTCAAGGCAAAAGAGTTGTGGAGGTCATGGAAAAGTCGGCGTATTTGTATCTGTGTTTGTGTGTGTGTGTGTGTGAGCTCTTCTGCTTCAATACTTGTGAGAAACAATTTGTAGCATTAGAATAATGAAGTTAAGTGGGTCATTCAGGCTCATCCTCACCGTTCAAAGAGTAAAGTATAAGTTTATACATTATACTTAGATTAATAAGAATTATTTATTATTTTATAATCAAGGTAAGTATAAAGATTGAGAATTGGGTTTAAAACATAACTACACTTTTTTCTTTCTCTTTGTATGTAGATGTAAACTATAAGGGGTATAAGGGATTTGGGACGTGTGGAAACAGTGTTCGAGCTTCATGCCTCTTGGCAGCGGCTGACTGACATCGCATGACCGTGGCGCTGCTAGAAGTGTACAACTGACTGAGGCAGTTTCCCCCCTTTTTTTAACAAATCCACACAGTGTTTGTTATGTACCATACTACAACTAAAGACGCCTGTCCCCTTCAACATTGAAAATTGGCAGGAGCCATTGTGCTGTGAAGTTTGTATTCCACTTGGAAATCGGACACTAGTTAGGCTAGCTCACTGACATTGGCATTGATCTCCACTAGATGTTCCTTTTCATTTGTTCAACCCCTGTTGAGTCATCAACAGCTGCCGCATACTCAGGGCTGTGTTTGTCCTGTGTTATACTGTAGAAACGACGGGGATAAAACTAGTGTCAGCTGTCTGGCTCTCATGGGTTTAGCTATAGTGATGGTAACCAGACGGTGAAAATTCACAGAAAACAGGTTGTCCTCTAACTTCAGCCTTCTGTGATTTCAGTCTTAATTCAGAGTAACGTACAGTGTCACAGATTAACTACAGGGAGTGCTCGGATCACTTATGGGACTAAGAAATAGGTAATAATGTTGCCCACCAGCTGGTTAACTGTCTTTGTGACTTTGTAAATTGAGGTGATGAACTTTTTTTAGTGCCTGCTAACACAGATTTTGATGTTTTTATCAAATTATCAGCAGAGACAGTGTCAGTAAGTACCAAAAATTCACTCCTCTTGCTTCTCATACCAATGAAAGGAGCACTGTTACCTAAGATAAATAAAAGAAAATTCAATTTCTCCTTTTCTTTGATTAAAATTTTTGACCACTGTCTATATGTATTGATATTTAAATTTTGATTTGACTTTGAGTTCCATCACAATGACTGGTATAAATATCCTCAGTATGTTCAATGGTTTATCCAGAGTTATTGGGACATTGTTTTTAAATGTACCTCCATTGTGGTTGAAGCAGAAATCCTACTGTATAGACAGTGTGAGAGAAAGTTGTTTTATAATTCTGGTGAACTAGCCCTTTTAAACTAGGTTTGTATACTTGCTAATGTATGGACGGGTGTAAACATTTGCAGATGCATTTACTGTATGCTACACTGATCCTCGTTCAGTCGCTGAGCAGAAGAAGAAGTCGATTAAGTTGCGAAGAAGCAGCAGGGTCAAAGAGTCAAGGAACAACGTTACACTCAATTTAAGACACCGCACTCCACACACTTAAACGACACACACACCTACACACAGATGCTCACAGATGTTGCTTGAAGAATGAGTTTCTGAAGCCAAGTACATGCTGTACTGCTACTGTATTCAATATGGGTACTCTACAGTTACTATCTCAAGTGGGATGCAGAGGGCAAGGTGCTGCTTTGAAGCCTCTGCAACAACACAAACATCCAATCGATAGCTGTCACTTAAAAGCAGCTCAAAGTGACTGGCTACATGCGTGGCTGCTGATAATGCTGTGCAGCTGCACACTAATATGCACTCACACACACACACACAGAGTTGCTGAAGCACACACATTCACACAAACACACTGGATGTTTGACACGCGCATGCACTCACACGCACGCACACTATATGCACAGACACACAGACTGTCTGTCTCTCTGAGAGAACATGAGCTGCCATATCATATTTCCTGGTCTGGCTCTAACAGAGAGCCTGTCAAGATAAAAGGACCATCTTCAATCAGTTACTACAGGATGATGCTATAGTATGCTACCACCACTTCCACTCTACTGTAGCCCCAGTGACTGCACTTGTGTGTATGAGGCAGGGTGCTCCCTAACATATTCCCCCTGCGGAGGTCTAGTACTACAGTAGATGCCCCCTTGGGCTACGCTCCACACAAAAGTCTTCAGTGAAAAGCGGAGATAAGGGACTCATTACAGTGCGTGTATCGACATATCAATCATCCATGCATCATTCATGCATTCACCATCAAATTATGCTAATCCTAATTACTTCTGGGGAAATTACCATTCTTTATCTGCTAATAGTCGGGATTGTTTGGGGTTTCCTACCCACGATATCCACCACCATTTTCCCCAATATTTTCATTTTTCACATTCTCATATTCAGCGCTAATGATCCCATTTTGCACCACGTACAATGGAATAATAATGCCCTAAGTATGAATAATGAATCAGTGACAAGTCACGGAGCATTACAATGGTGTACAGGGCAAACAGTGTAATTGTTTATGTCCTTGTGAGTCATCAAGAGGAGTTCTGAGGCTGCCGTTGCACATGGGTGATTAATCATTGTGGTTACACGTATGTTAATAATTCCTACTTTGCATGTATAAAAGTAATTATGGTTAATGGAGGAGATAGATGGACCACTCCATGGACAAATATGCATAGCAATGCCTGTAATATGATTCTTATGATTCATGGTGCAGCCTTATAGTGCCGCATCTTGTTCCATCGTGTGGTATCCGCATCATTTTGACACCACTCTGCCTTTGAACTGCATATACATATCGATATACATAGACTATGTGTACAAATGCCTGCATGTGACTTTTTTTTGTATTTGTATATTTGCGAGTGTGCATATACTTAATATACAATAGTATAAGCACTGAGCCCAGTCAATTAATACATTTGTTGATCAAGACAAAATTAATCCATGAACTTTTTGGTGCCACAACTAAGGATTAATCTAATCATTTTCTTTTATTTTTTATGTTGTTTTGAATGTCAGAAGGAATGAATAATGCCCATTTAAAGTCAAGAGCCTGAGGTGATGTCATGATTATTGATTATTTTTTGTGTCATCAGAAGTCCAAAACTCAAAGATATTCAGTTTACAGTGACATAAAACTGAGAAAAGAAGCACCTGCTCACATTAGCGAAACTTGATCCAGCAAATATTAGAAATTCTTCTTTGATGACTAAAATAATCACTTGATTAATAAAACTGTGGACGTTTTTCTGTAAATTCAACTAGTGAGGTTATTCTCTTTTTTACATTGCTGTAAAATGGGTAAATTTGTGGGTTTTTGAATGTTAATGTTGAATGTTAATTAGACAAATCAAACAATCTGAAGCAATCACCTAAGGCCATGGAAAATGATGAAGACTCACTTTTTCTCTATTTTCTAAAATGTATTAGATTTACTGATTCGGTGATTAATCCTATACAAATAATGATTTGATAACAAGAGTCATTGTTAGTTATAATGACACAGCTACTCTCACTGAGGCATTACAGTTGTGTTTATGTGACATGTCGTAACAGAAGGAATTTAGAAGAAAAAACCTAAATACAGAATGAATGAAAGGAAGCCATTGAAATATTTTATTACTTGTACATTTATAGATGTCTACGGTTCATTTGGGGATTTCACCAGGCTTCTGCCCAGCAGGGAGGGTGGGTGACGGTTTTGGGAGGTTGTGGTGAGCTGTGCTAACACTGAGGGAGAGGCATGGGGGTTTTAAATAGCAAGATGGACCCATGACTAACTGCGGCCAAACCAAGACCGCCTTGGTCACACTCCAAACCCAGAGAGAGCATCCTCACTGGGACTGCATTCCTCTGTCCTCCTCCATTTATCCTGCACCACCAGCAGCTGACTGATGATAAATTTTGCGGCTACCCTCCACTAAACCATGTGGTGGGGTGTGTGCGTGAATGTGTATCTCTTGTGTCGCTTGTGTGTCTGTTCAATGGGTGTGTATGACCTCCAACTTTTTTGTTTGCGTGTGTGTGCATGTGTGGGTACATGAGTAAACAGGGGAGGATCATAAATCTATCTTTCAGTCCCACAGAGAAACATCTGCAATTTTTTTTTTCTTTTTTATGGTGTGTATTACAATGTTAGCTTTGGGTTAGGCACTTCTGACCACATCACTGCCATCAGAGCATTAACACCACAGAAAAGTGAGAAGTCGTAAGGCAACACTTCCCCAGTAGAACTAGAGCCTCATCTACGTCTGACAACCTACAAAATAAACATCTGCAAACACAAAACAGCTGTAAATCCACATTGTGTTTCTGCACACATAAACTTAAATGACAGATGACGTAAAATTAGCAACAATTTGCACCATACGAACATGAAATTGCTGTTATGCACACGCACACATACACACACACACACACAGCAGCTCTTGGAACTCCTCAAAATAAAGATCCCTCATTTACTTGTCCAGTGTCACCATCCTGCCTGCCTTGCGCTTGGAGACAATACCCATTTGTTGTAAAATAACTCTCACAGTGGGGTGTTTTATATTAGACACTGGCGAGGAGATAGCGGTACAGGCAATTAACTTATCAACCCTGCAACATGGATTTATAGCTGAGGCATTCGTCTTGGGCTGAAGCAGCCAGCCTACTGGCTGTATTGTATTTCCTGTCATCTTCTCTTGCAGGTGTAGGAGTGTCCTTGTCAGAGAGCTGCAGTCGGGATCTGCAGAGGGCAGAGTGCCAGGGCTTAGGGCCAAGGGGGCCACTGGCAGCTCATTGTGCTGAAGACAAACTGAGCAGGAGGTTAAAAAAAGGCGCACCTCATCCAATATTTGTGTAAGTGTTATAGATGAATTCTGTGCAACAATGCACGTACAGAACTGATGCATACAGTAGCGAAAAGATTGGATGCACGTTAGGGGTGGAAACTGTTTAACATTCATGCAACCCTTAGGCTAGCAACACATTTTCACCTGCTCTGATATTCTTTAGAAACTATGAAGACCAAGACTGGTGCCAAATCACACTGTAGAAACTGTCATAATGAAGCTATTTTGTTAATACTGAAGGAGGGATGAAATGTGAAACACAGAACTATGTGAGATTAACATTTTAACTGGTCAATATTGAAATATCTTAACATATGGGTTCATTTCCTCTATATCTCAGCATTTCTTTCAAGGTAATTTTCCTCTTCATCATTTTTCTTCCTTTTCAACAGTCTTTCTTTTGTTCCTTAATTAATTCATATCTATTCACACTCATTAGCTATAGCACAGCGCCATATGGCTTCTACTACATTTCAGCTCTAAATTCAGCCTGACAGCCGAGACACTATTTAAAATATGTTATGTTACAATCTACACTGTGCTGCTAAAAACTGGTATCAAGACAAATGGAGTCTGGTTTCAGATGAAGTATAGCTTCCAGTCATTGCCTCTAAATTCTCTGGAGATACAGAATTACGCTCACAGACCTGAGGAGGCATTCGAAAACAAAGTATTCACACAGTTAAACAAGATCTACTCATTGCTGCCATTCACTGATTTAAAGTGGCAGAACATGTCGTGAAAGAAAAACGTAAACGTGTGCAGACATGGTCGTCATTCAGATCCCTAAATGGCATCGCCGCTCGCCTCCTGGGTGGCTCCATCAGCTTGCTTGCTTAACAGCAAAACCCCCCTGTGTTTGGTGCAACATGTGAAGAGCACTCGAGAATGGTTTGAGACCTGAAAGGTGTTAATTACTTGTCAAGAGGTTGTTAAAATGAGACCTGTGGCAAAAAAACTGAGAGGCTATATAGAACCCCCACACAGATATTGCAAAGAACACATACACGCACACACACACACACACACACATGCATTTACACGGCTAAGTACTACCACTAACGAGTGTACAAGCAAACACAAACTGCTAAATGCCAGTCGACACACACAGCAGCATAATCACACGTTATGACGTGTATAGATAGCAACACAAGTGCACCCACATACGCGGAAACACACACACTTTCATACACACTCAGGTTAGAATGTCAAACACCCTTGAATAGCTGCTCATTATGGTACCTGTTGATGTGAAAATGCCACAAGCACTTCAAGCACATTTTTTACACAAAGAGCAGGTGCAGTCCTTCTGTCACATTTCTCTTTCACTTCACCTATGGGATATTTTCAAACAGCTGCCCTCCCTTCATTCCAGATATACCTGGAGATTAATAACTTTAATATTCATGCTGAGTGCCAACTTGTGTGCTAGCATTTTATCCCCATTTGGGTCTTTGTAATAAGCAATCTTATCACGTCATGTACTAGGCCTGAAAGCACCACCAGCGAGATGAGAGGGACAGGCTAAATATTTGAATAAAGCCGGATCAATGAAAATCAAGCGCCCTCTGAACATGGGCAAAATCTCCAGGTAAAGACAAACATTAAATTCTGGACAAAGACAAAGTGTCCCATTCCTCTGAACATCTAGGCAGCCGATTTTTTTCTTTTTTGACTTGCATCTGTTAGTCATTCATGAGGAACGGTCTGGCCGCCTCCAGCTAGCCTTCCTCTTCACTGCAGTTATGATTTATGCCTTCCTTAACTAATCAAGGGTATGATCATTAGTCAGGGGATATTCAAGGGGCCAGGGCCTTGTCAGGTCAGTGGAAGGCCGTATCTCTCATTGTGGTTCCCCTGCCATCCACGTGTGAGGTCTGGGATAAGAGATGACTGGAGGTACGCCCCCTCACCTTCCACCAGTGCCCTCCGAGGCATTTGTCAACAAACAAGACAAGCAACAGGGAGCCCAGGGTTGTGTTGTAAAATGGACTGAGTCAGTGACTAGAGAAGAAAGCCATGATGGTGACAAAAATCTGCAACAGAGATTGCCAAGAGCCTGTTTGTACTTTGTTGAAATTTAATACAGATTTCTCTGTCTTTGTTTGGATCCAGGGGACAGGCAGTGAAGAACAACACTTTAGAAATGAACAAATATAATACAATTTTATTGTACAATAATATAAATTGCACAAATCTGCAATGGATCTCTGTGTAAAAATAGTCTCGGGACACCTTGGTCTATTTTGAGGCGTAATTCTGTGGCTCCTGGACGTCACCTCACCACGACCTCAACTACACGCACAAACACAAGCATTAAAAATATACACACATATACAGGCAACGACCACACTGAATGCAAAAACAGCGCAGGAAGTGGGGGTGGTACAAAAGGTCAGAGCTCAAGGAATGCGGCGCTGATGGCCCGGCTGCTTCTATTTACGACAAACTTGGCCAATCATACGCCTACTTGGTGAACAGCCAACTTGGAACTTACTGGAATGTATATTGAGGGGGGGGGGGTTAAGGAGAGAAAATTGATTTGTGTGTGTGATGGGGGAAGGGATGCTAACAAAGGCTGCGGGTGTTATCCAGTGGAGTTCTGCATGCTGAATCTGTCCAAATCAATGTGATTATCCCTCAGCTATTGCTAATTAGAATCATTAATACGCAATGAAAGCAGGAAACGGCACACACTTTCTCTCCCCTCCCTCCTTCAGCCGATCTCGCCTCTTTCTGGAATGGCTTTGAGGGAACAGAGGCATTTGGAAAAGGTCCGCTGTTGGCCGCACTTCAGTCGAGATTCTCATCTGCACATAATTCACTTTCAAAGGGCAGAGGGGGCGGCAAAGAGAATCCTTAATTGCGCCGGCACCGTGTACAACATAGACAAATGTTTATATCTCGGCCTTCTAATGAGAAACCAATAACGAATGCAAAAAGCACTCTCTCCCTTTCCCCCCCCACCCCTCCCTCCTCCTCCCCATCCAACCCCAAATACACAGATACACATGCACATGACAATGAAAAACAGGCCTTTTTGGAGAGCGTCACCTCATTCATCAATAGCCCTTATGCTTGGAGTCATGCAATACTCCACTCAGGCACTGATGCAGCAATAAATCTGTTTTGTTAGAATGTAACACTGCCTATATTTCTCCATTAGCTTGAGCCTGTGGTAAGGGAAAAGGATGCTTCAGATTGTAATGGTCAAGCCTCTGACAGGCTCACACAGTACTGAGGCTCAGTGAATGTAGCCTAGCGAGGGAAAATGTATTCAGCATTCAACAGGCAGGGAAGTCAGTGTGTCCACATTTACGAACTGTAGGCAAGGCCGGGGTCTTCAGTCGGACATATATGTTGCTCTAAATCAAATGTTTGGATACTTCAAACGTGATTTATATTTGAAGGGACAAAACAGGAAGTTAGCGTGTTACATCAAGTCACTCACATAATACAGTAGAGGCGACAGTAATTCTTTCAAGATGCAAGTTTATGTAATGCCCTTGTGAGTTTTTAGCATCCTCATACAAAATGGATGGCAAGTTACTGGGCAAAGAAATGAACAACAAAGTGCCAAACACACAGTCACGGGAGACTATCTTCTCATCTCATCTATCTCCCACAATTCAGTGTGGTGGGCCGTCGCGGCAGCGCGCCAGTCAGACCGGTGAATCTCGGCACAGCCTTATCTCCCAGTGGCGGAGGAGGAAACGGAGGTCCTTTAAAGGGCTGAGGTCATTTCCTCTGCCTCCGGGCACTGGCAGGAAAAATAAAATTTCTCCATTCGGTCAGCCCTGCTTTATTTCAAATGCCGCCGCTGCCTTTTAAGAGGCCCTTGTGGGCATGGATGGCAAATGAGCGGTTTTGGGTTCTCGCAATCTATTCCTTTTCTTTCTCCCCCTGCCATCCTCAATCCTCCACTCCATCTGTGATGCAAACCCCAAATCTCTGCTGTATTTCTACAGTAAATGTGGAAGTGCACAGACAGATATAGAGATGGACAGAGCATGAGAGCGAGGGAGAAAAACAGAGACAAAGAGGGAAGGAGAAGCAGTGTGAGAGTGTGGAGGAGCATGAGAGAGAGAGAGACAGAGAAAGAGAGATGAAGAGCTGAAGGCCTCCACTCACCCACAGCGCTTGACAGCCCTAAAGCCCTTTTCACAACTTCCTGTTCCCATTTCTCTCTGAACTGGGCTACATCCAAAGCATGTGAGTGTGTATTTATCAGCATGCACAGTTTATGTGCATCTGTTGTGTACCCTTGCAAGAATTTGAGTGTGTGTGTTTGTCCCTGGAAAGTCTGTGTGTGTGTGTGTGTGTGTGTGTGTGTGTGTGTGTGTGTGTGTGTGTGTGTGTGTGTGTGTGTGTGTCATAGAGTAAGGTAGGGAGCGAGGGAGTGAGTCAGCGCTGGGAAGATAGAGAGGCTCATTGAAAGGCCTGCGTGGTGGAGGAGAGCAGCCAGAACAGGCAGACAGGCAGGCAGGCACACATACTGTGATGTTAGGAAAAGGATTGATAGATCTGTTGCATGGCTACTGCTGCTGCAAGAGCCTAACACACCTCAGGCAGATGGATGGGGAGTGCGTGCGGGGGTATGATTAGTCTTTGTGTGTGTGTGTGTGTGTGTGTGTGTGTGTGTGTGTGTGTGTGTGTGTGTCACAGTGTGCCCTTTGTGTTTGAGTGCGTGGGAGAGGTGTATTACATGATCTTCGCGTGTAGTTTTTGTGATGTGGTACTCAAAACAGGGCTTTACACACTCATTCAGTGAGGGTGAACGTATAGATAGATGTGCGGTAGTTGAGGAACAATGTGTTCATGTTTGTGCGTGGGTGCCGTACCTGTGTTGGCCTATGTTTGTATGCACGCTAAAACACGCATTTCCCTGACACCTGACCTGTAAGTACCAAAAACGTCATCACCGTTTGTTCTGCTTTTCTACAACAGACAGCTTTCACTCCCACGCTCACTATTCCATCTCGCATATCATCCACTCTCCATCCTCCTATCGTCTCTCTCACACTGATTTCATTATTTTTATAGGCATTTTATCAGCACAACCAATGAAATACTTCTCTGAAGGGCATACATCCACGTTAAACATTAATTAAGAATAGTGAACATACATAGTGTAGATGTAGGCAAAGCTACATGAACACAAACATCCCTAGAGTAGCAAAAGTAAACAAGCTGTGGAGGCAGCTAACCTGTAAACCTGCACAATAATCCTATAGTTTATGTAAAAACGCAAACAGCTTTGGGTGCAGTTTTTGCCAACAAATATGTCCAGGAGAATCTATCATGCTGAACTTGCTATATGTTGAAACACCAAACTGTGTATTGGATCTGCATGTCCAGTTCAAATAGCCAGTCAAGCTTGTGCTTTATGAAGTAATTTTCATAGTAACTAATAACATATTCTCTGCACAGTTACCTGCCGCAACGTCATATGCAAAGATTTTTTACGCAACAAATTACAACGTAATAAATCACAGACTGAAGTTTTCATCTGGCACCTTGCCAGATGACATCACACCGCGCTGTGGAAAAAGTTGAGCCAGTTTTCTGCACTTCTAGTGTGCGTGTGTGTTTGTGTTTTTTTTTTTTTCCCAGAACCCTTTGCATTTACACTCCTCACTGCCTCGAAGCAATGGATGTACTGAAATGACATGAAATGGGCTGTGTGTGCTTTTGTTCATGCAGTGCTCATGTCAGTACGGCGTAATGGTGGCTACACCAGATTGCGTAAGACAGAGTAAATCAAAAAGGTATATCATAATAAAGGATATACTGTATCAATAAAACATAATTACAGCATAGTATTAAAATGTGTGAATGTGTTTGACAAAGCTTTTGAATGATAAAAAAAAAAAAAAAAAAATTTAAACAGAGTGGAAAAGTTAGTCAGTGAGTAGGAGATTAGTTAGCCTCCTTGTTTTTCACTGGCTGACTGTTGATCTTTTGCTCTAGCTTTTCGCTCTCCCTCTCAGAGTTGACTGGTTCTGACCTCTTTTCTATCCCATTTTTCACACGTTGTTTTGGCAGTGCGCTCACTGAGCTGAACTAAACACAAAATAACACCGGGGGGGAGAGAGGGAGAAGAGATAGAGGTAAGGGATGCTCGCTGTGTGATGGTGGCACAGCGGTGATAAGCAGCCTCTCTGACATTTAAACAAGTGTCAGGGTCAGGGGGTCAGATGACTGGAAACAATGCGTGACTAGATCAGGGCGATGTGTCGATTTGGCTTTGTTGCCAGGAGCGCAGACGCACGCCAGCCCATCAGGCTTCAATACACCGGCTTGGCTCGTTTCCGCTTTGATACCCGCTCACCTTTCAGGAGATAGCGGGAGAGATGTGGAGTTGTAGGAGTAGAAATTGTGTTTTTGTGTAGCTTCTCTTCTCAACTTGTCTTTCAAACACTGAAGAACTGTAATTTTCTCCTCAAGGTTACTCCTCACACTCCTCCTTCCTCTCCGAACATATCTCCCCTCTGTCCACCTCCCTCTCACTCGCTGGGTAGAGAGCAGGACCATCCTTTCCACTCATAAAATATGTCTGCTTATATTTGCTTCTTGGCATTTCAGCAGCGCTGCATTCCAGGAGGGTGACTTATGGGAAACATTGTCTCACACACAACGCAGTGCTAAGTTGAGCTGATGTTTTTGCACTGTGCATAACTCAGGTCAGCTGGACACAGAGAGGGATAACCTGTGATTGAGCACAGTGTATTTCTTCCATCACAGAAACTGAAAGAGCCTCGCCTCCTTTTCCTGTCTCAATCCGCCTAACCTCCATCGACTGTGCCTTTCTCCTCTTTAATCCACCCTGCGCTGTGTCCTGTGACCTGTACAGACATCCTTCCTACTAACATGCATCCAGTCTTGTCTTTAATAGCCCGTAGGATTCACTAAAAGGACCCGTCAAGATAATCAGCCCTTTTTTTTTCTATCCTCTAAAAGGCGGAGGTTCTTTTCCGCAACATTTTGACCCAGCGAATGCCTGGCAGGATAAACTCAGGTTTGGAGCAGGGTTAAGAAGACAGCTTCACCTTGAAAGGCCACACTTCAGAGCCCGGGAAACCACAAAAAGCAATTAAAAGTATTGATGGAACTTCAATAGCTCTTAAACAGTGCTGCCAGACACCTCGGGGCAAGTAGCACACTAATCTCTTTTTTTTTCTCATCCCTCTATCGCTCCATTCTCTCCCTCATTCTCCCTGTTTCTCCACTGAAGACTAGGTTGGTCTTGATTACCAAATGATTACACAAAAAATAAAAAGCGTGTGAAATGTATTTACAGCCGTTTTGATGCAGGTGGCTGAAGTGAAAACAGAGCAAAGACCCTGGGAAGGTGAGTGAAACAATGATGGTAATTAAAGTTTATCTAATCCCAACTAGCTTATTAGGCCTCTAATTGGTCGTGTATGTTCAAGCATGTAAGTGCGTGTTGCCTGTGTGCTCAAGAAACAATTTTAAACGAGCCACTAATGTCATCGCTGCATGTGAGCACAATTTACTATGCAGACACTAATGGACCTTTTACAGAAACACACTCACCGAAAGATTGTCTTCCATATGACAAAACAGGAAATGGAGGAGCAGCTATGGAGGGGCTGAAACGGCGACTGCCTGACTGCTTATCCTCTGAAGCAGGGCAGCGCCATCCACAAGCAGGTTGTTTACCCGAAGCCTTCCTGCAGTGTGAGCCAGCTACTTGCTAAATCGCTGATTTACGGTGCAAGGCCTCATTGGCTGATGTCTGAAAAGGACTCGGATTGCTGTGACAAGACACAGCCTAAAGAGTGATGGCCGGTGCACTGAAACAAGGTGGGTGTACAAGACCGACAAACTAATGGCTTACCTTTGCACTGGTTGGTGTTCTTATCCAGAATGGCCTTGGTTGACACTATTTTTCCATACCTGTAAAGACAGAGAAATAAAATTGAGTGTTTTTGACTCGGAATGACCCACAGGACCTTTGACAGGTGGGGCCGTTCACTCGGACTGCCATCCCATGGTTAAACTAGATGTTTTATTTTCCATACTCTCTGCCATTTAGTTGCAGCTAGCAATTTGCAAAGTAGCACAAATGTCAAAAGCCATTGGAAAGAGAAATCACTTGAGGTTAATAACATTATGTGTATGCCTGACTTCAAATGAATGTGCAGCCCTCTGACATTTGAGAGAGTCACTGGACATTTTCAAAAGGTCTAAAAGCAGACATGCACAGTGGACAGTCTTAAAAGTTACGTTGTTATATTAGTATACAGTCCAAAATTTTCAGTTTTAATTGCTTACTTTCAAATTTAAAAACTTCACTATGAACAGGAAGCAGAGTCCTTCACTTGTGAGAGAAAGGAATAGTGACATAACATGTTCATTAGCGAGCTTCAGAGATGCTGACAGGTGGATCTTATAAGCCTCAGACCGAGCCAAGTTAGCTGTTCCCTTCTTTTCTGTTCTTTATGCTAAGCTAAGCTAACGGCCAGCTGGCTCCAGTTTTGTACTGAACAGACGTGAATGTGGTTTCAGTCTTCTCAGCTATCTCTTGGCCAGAAGGAAAATAAGCAAAATTTACCAAAAACGATTCCTTTCACCCAATAACATTACTCATTTACCTTATTGCATAATAATCTGGTTAAAATCATTGGTTAAAATTTTTACCTATTCATGAGAAGCATTGGATGTGGAAGATGCAGTATATGAATGTTCTTGTGAAACCCAACACAAAACTGCTACAAAAATTGCCATAACTGCATAAAGTCCACCGCGCTCATAATCTAACATGTTGTTGACGTGGCTCCCTGCAAAACTGAAAGGTGTTACATTTCTTTATTCCACAGCTCTGCATGCACAGTGGGTTGCTATGAATTTTTCAGAACTGAAAGACTGACCTTACTGACTGACTGACAGTGAGTTATTCTATCTGCTTGTCTCAGCTAAAAC